>NC_139973.1:30681665-30886665 GCF_963993115.1 Abramis brama
CTCCAGTCAGGCAAGTCCGAAATGAACACTAATGAGAGGGAGAGAGAGAGAGAGAGAATGAGGGAAGGAGGGAGGCTGCGGTAGAGGAGAAAAGAGAGATATTTCACAGTGTTAAGGCAGTGAAAGCTTTTGTAAGTCGAGTATTTGACTGTAGGGCTGGATCACATGCACCTCTTATTCCTTTGGTCTTAACATCTCTTTATGTGAAAGCTGCCATTATCCACCGAATCCATTATAGCATATCTTCACACACTGCTTTTCTTGCACTGTGTGTGCGTAAACTTTGCTCTGCCCTCACACATGCATAGTGTTTATTTTTTTTCTTCCAGATGGCCAAGGATGTAAAAATGTAGTTTATCAGGCCTCTCCTGAAGTACGCTCAGATTTTGCCATTTACCCAAAGGTGCTGCCGTCTGATTTATCCGCTACAATGGAGATTAAATTGAGTCATGACATTTCATTCAGTCGAGTTTGCAACGGGCCATTGGAGGCCCGTGGGTACACCTTTTTCCAACAACATATTAAAAACCAGAAAAGAAATATTTACTGAACCCTTTTTTTTTTGGACTACATCAAGTGTTTTGTGTGCACTGACTGTAGCTAGGGCAAATAACAAGTATCATCACATCAGCGTTATTTACATTATGTTTGCTGCTATTGGACAAACTGTTAAAGGGTTAGATCACCATGTCGTTCCAAACCCATAAGACTTTCGCTCATCTTCGGAACGCAAATCTTTTTGATGAAATCTGAGGGCTTTTTGTCCCTCCATAGACAGCCTACGCAACTGCAGCTGTACCAATGAGGTTCGTTCTCGTGTGTTACGCAGCACGTTTGAGCTTCCGCGAGAGGTTTGTTCTCACGTGTCATTTAGGTTCGGTTGAGCTTTTGTTTGTTTGCTGATCAATGTTTATATGTAAGTAAAAGCCTAAATTAAATATGTTCATCATAAAAAGTGATCGAGTCTCTTCAGAAAATCTAAACCGCTCAATTCATATGGATTAGTTTTCCGATCTCTTTATGAACTTTTTGATGCGTCAAAGTTGCAGTTGCGTAGGCTGACTATGGCTGATTTAATCAAAAAGATCTTAATTTGCGTTCCTACGATCAACAAAAGTCTTAAGGGTTTGGAACGACATGAGGGTGAGTAATTAATGACAGAATTTTCATTTTTGGGTGAACTGACCCTTCAAATGGTCATAGTTGAATTTCATCTGTTGGTAAGCCCAGCAGCCTTATGGTTGATTTGTGTTTGAGTCAGTATTTGCACGTCATATAATATCTTTCTCACATTTGTTTGTGCTCAGTTGTGCTGTTATCTTATTAGTGCGATTAGATATGACTTCCTATGATGTCCACTTTAATTTCCATGCGAGTCAGACAAACCTCTCCCACAGACTCACGGTGGTGATAATTAACCTTTAAGTAATCTGATGTCACTATTTATGCTCCTTGACGAGAACAAATAAAGAAGTTTGGTGCATGTGTGTTAGTTATGCTTATTATTATTGTCGGACTTGTTACCAAAACTATTATGAAGGCAACAGCTAATTAGGGATGCCTTTATATTACACCTCTGATCGATTTCAGTAAGATAATCTTTATTCTCTTGATGTGGATGGTATTAAAATTACATACTGTTTTGTTTAAATAAATAAATAAATAAAAATAATAATTTGAAATGCTTCAAGTGAATTTAATCATCACAACAATATGGTGTACGGTGTACATGTACGATATAAAAATAGATTTGCTAAATATTACATTTAACGGGGGATAATTCACCTAAAAATTAAAATCATTGGTTACTCATATCACATTTACTCATGTCATCTCAAACCAAGACCTTCATTCGTCCATCTTCGGGACACAAATGAAGACATTGTAAAAGTAATCCAAACAAATTGAGCTGTTTAATCCAAGTCTTCTCAAGAAGACACTTTAATTCAGGATTTTATTCACATTGATGAATACATTGATAATTGAATTTAAATTTTGTTGCATGAAACTATCTCTAGAATTATTAATTTTTTTAAGATGAACTTTGAGCAATAAATGACGGCAAAGGTCATTTAAATGTAAAATTACCATACACAATTAAATATCCAATATCGACCGATACCACTTAATTAAAATAAAATACAAATTCTAATATCGGCTGATAACCAATATCGTGCCTACTTATTGTAAAAAATAAAAAAAAATCATTAACTGGAGTTTGCAAAAGAATGAAATCAATACATTATAACATGAACAAAAACTAAATGGCATTACAGATAATTTTCAATCAAATTTTGAAACAGGATGAGTAACAACTCTGTAAGCGCATTGGGTATATTATAACAATGGTGTGTTAATTATCATGCATCTTTCACACAGGATCTGTGACCAGTAGTTCTTCAGCGTCTCAGATGGCGAGTGGCATCAGTCTGGTGTCGTTTAACAGTCGGCCAGACGGGATGCATCAGCGCTCATATTCTGTATCCAGCGCTGACCAATGGAGTGATGCCACAGTCATCGCCAACTCAGGAATCAGCACGGGTAAGTGTCGGACATGTGATGCCTCCTCAAACTGCCGGGGGGAGGGGGGCTTTTGGGTTGTGTATTTGTACACATATTGTTGTCTTAAAGGTTTTTTTCAGAACAGAGAACAGAACCTTAAACAGCGATTTGTTATCGTATAGTTGTAAACACACACATACACCCACTCCACCTTTCATTGATCCTTGTGTCAAGCTCTAATGCTGCTTTAACTGTTTATCAAAGTAATGGCCACTCAGGAGAAGCACATTACCAAAGGCCCATCTGTTGACGGCGAGACGCTAGCAGAAGAGAAATGTTTGGAGCATGATGTTTATCAGTCTGTCACCTTTCTGTTGTCATATATAATTCCATACTTGGCTATTTTTATGAAATCTCTCATGTCTGCAAAGCCACAGTGGGAAATGGGAACACACAGATGAAAGTCACTGTTGGACTGACAGCTGTCAGACTCCATGTGTATGTGTGTGCTGATGAACTGCAATGACATGGTGTGACTTGTTTAAGCTTGTCGTTTGACCCTTGTCTGTAGTTGCCTCTGTGTTTATCCCTGATAACGATTAAAGCTGTGAAAAGCTTAAACGGGCTGCGCAGTGGGGCACTACACGCGCACAGCTGAGCCACAGAACCACCACACATGACGTCAACAACAGAACTTGTAGTGTGGTACTCGAAATACATCAGTCGTGTACACACACACAGACACACACACACACACACACACACACACACACACACTACCAGTCAAAAGTTTTGGATCTGTAAGTCTCTTCTGCTCACCAAGGCTGCATTTATTGGATTAAAAAAACAAAAAAACAAACACTAATATTGTTAAATATTATGACAATTTAAACAGCATCATTACTCCAGTCTTCAGTGTCACATGATCCTTCAGAAATCATTCTTATATGCAGATTTAATGCTCAAAAAAACGTTATTATCAATAATATCAATACACAATTTGTGTACAATTTTTCTTCAGGATTCTTTGAAAAAAAATGTTAGTAACTGTTTTCAACATTGATAATAATGAGAAATGTTTCTTGAGCATCAAATCATCATATTAGAATGATTTCAGAAGGATCATGTGACACTGAAGACTGGAGTAATGATGCTGAAAATTCAGCTTTGATCACAGGAGTAAATTACACTTTACTATATATTCACATAGAAAACAGCTGTTTTAAATTGTAATAATATTTCACAATTTGACTGGTTTTGTTTTGTTGTTTGTTTTTATCAAATAAATGCAGAAGAGACTTCTTTTAAAATCATTAAAAATCTTACGATCCAAAACTTTTGACTGGTAAGGGCTGTCAACAATAACGTGATTAAAATTATGTGAAATTAACGTTTTATATAGTTGATTGGTGATGAACATGAAGCAGGGCAACAGCTCACTGCATGTTGGAGCCTATAGAATGCAGTTGAAATGTCCATAAAATTCAAGATATTGGGGCAAAAATGCCCCTGTATGTGTTTTTGTTTCATATTTATATAAGTTAAGCAAAATCATACGAGTGCTCTTTTTCTTCCTAATAGCATGCGTGCAAATGTGACATTGACTAACAACAGTTCAATAAATAAGTTAATATTGTGGTATCTTTTAAACATATTATTGTCTGTTTTAGCTACATTTTGTTTGATTTTCAAGTCGATCACACCTGGTGTTTCATTTCTGAATGAATTTGCGTATTGAGCGAATCAATCGGGTGAACCAATGATTCAATGGCCCATTCATAAAGAGAGCCATTTACTTCATTCCTGAATGAATCAGCCATTTGAACAAATTGAATGAATGAATTACTCAGTGACTCATTTAGACATTTACTGCCACTTTTTTTGTGTCGTTTTTTTTTTTTGCATACGCGAACTGAGACTAATTTCTGGCCTACTGCATTTAACATTTCCTTTAATAATGGCCATTAATGATAAAATAATCTAAAGTAAGCAGAACTAGGACTGTGTATTGGCAACAAAGTCAAAAATATGATACGTTTCCCAATGCAGAGGCCACAATAAAATATATATCACGATACGGGTCTACACTAAATTTTACCTTAGCAGAATTTAGTATAACAGCTGTTTATTAAACACTGCATACTGTAAGGCCATTGCTAACTAATTTGCTAACACAAACTAACACTCTCTACATTTTAGAGAGCTCTAAAAATTAGAAGCGTTCTAAACTAATCCGCTTTCTTCACTCTAGCTCACGCACTCACATTCAGACAGTCACTCACATAGAAACATTCAGCAACACAGAAACTTAACGCTGCCCTGCTATTCTTTATTAATAAGATAGCTTCACCACTGAAGAGCTACATTATCTTTCTCAGCAAGGAGTTAGTAACATCACTGTTTTTGAATCAATTAAACTCACTGCTTCACTGTGAGAGAAACGCAGCACAGACTGAGGTAATTCATACATGCACATTCTTTCTCGCTCTCTCAATGACTTGATGTATTACACTTTTTTCTGTGAATAGAATATTAAACTGAAGATCGCTAAACTGCCAGCTTATCGGTGTTTTCAGAAATCTAATTTGCATGAGCAGGCAGACCATATTTACTTCCAAATAGTAATTAATCCACACTGAACAGAATTCAAATACATAGTGTAGTAACTACTTAAAAGTATGGATTCAGTCAGACTTGGTAAGTAGAAAGTACTGTTTGTATTCCTGTCACTTTGTGTGGAATAATTGCGAAAACATTTGCTTTATAGTGCATTGTCAACATTTTCAGAGTTCAGCATGCTGTTTGCAGCAAAAATAGGTTTAACGGCGAAACACTTCATCTCAATTCTTCTGGTACACAGCACTACATAAATATATGTGCTGTGGGAAAAAGCCTATTGGTACTGTGCCTTTAAGAGTTCAGTGCAAATTCCCTTTTCACATGTGAAATGAAAAGCACTCAAACTTTTGGTTTGCTGTAAAGCTTATTGTTTGCATTGCCCCATCTGTCAACAGCCTTTTTGCAAAGGCTGCATTACATTTGTGAACAGTATTCAAAATACAGTCTGTACTGAAATGTGAAAAAAAAAAAAAAAAAAAAAATCATTCTGAAAAGCCTATTTTCACAAAGTGATCCATTTAAGGGGTTTGTATAATACTTTCATAATTAATATTAATTTATTTCTGTGACAAAATGGTCATAGTTTTCAAAAGACCAGAAACAAAAACATAAATATCCACTATAGTATGAGCTTGTTTACATTATTAAAAGCAAGCAAGCAAGAAAAAAAATACAAATGTTAGCATACATTGATAAATAAGCCTCTCTTTAACATAACTGAAAGCGTATGAATCCCTCTCTGTGCGTATCACCATGTACATCAGTGGCTTCAGCAGTGGAGTTAGTGATTATCACGGCTTCTGTGATATTCAGGAGGGATGTTCGGACACTGCGGCGCTCCGGAGGGCTCTGTTGTGAGGTTATGTGAGTGCTCGTATCCTTCCCCCCAGGAATCTCTTAAAAATAACCTTTCTGCTGGCTTAATGATGTGTCTGTCCACGGCCTGACTGGATCAGATCTGATGTCTGGATGACGGTAGTGCCGGACGCTGACTGCTTGTCACCTCTCGCCCCCAGGAGCTGGCGGGAATGAGATCTTGTCTTTCTCCTGAGAGAAATGGAGAGAGATAAGTGGTAGCAAAGTAATTAACTGATGTTCCTTGCACTGCACTGAGAGGGAGAGACTGTTAACTAACCTTTAACCTTTTGTTTAGTCTCTTGTTTTTGTTTATCCTGGAAGCTTAATTATTAATTTATTTTCTTAACTATTATTATTTCCTGCTTTTAGAATATTCTGATTTTTGTTATTGTGTCCACACATCAAACAGAATATTAAACAAAGATATTTTCATATCCATTTCTGGTGGTCTATAAGCTTGCTTATTCATTTCCCACAATGTAGTACTTGGCACTAAACGGAGACTTAAAGTATAAGTATAAATTTAAGATCATAAAAAGCCTTAAACAGGGTTGTACATTAACTTTATTTGCACATAGCTCTGGTGCTACAGAGGTTGAAAGTTTTGTAGCGCAGGACGCACAGGCCACACAATTGTAGTACAGGTACGTACAAAACGTCTGTTACCATCTCTGAAAACAACCAGAAGTTGCGCAGTTAATTTTCCTGTCATCATCTAACTCGCTCGATTAGCTGAGGGAAATGGCATATCGAGGAAAGTGCATCAGAATTATGGAAGTGTTCCCTTAAAATGATAAAAACCACCAGGTTTGTTGTGCTTGTTTTTAGGGCTACATTTTGGCTAAAATATTGTTTTTATATATTAATATGACTAATAATCATCATCAATAATAATAATTACCATATAATATTTTTTAAATAAAATATTGTTATATCTTATAATAATATTTTTATAAATATATTAAACAAAATAATAAATATCACTATTGTAATAACTATTTATAAATCATTAGAGAGGTCTAAAATTATATTATAAAATATTCGGTTATTATTAAAGTATGTGACATTTAATTTCTTAATTTTTGTCACGAAATCTGAGAAAAAAAAAAAAAACGGCTGTACACTTCTCTACACTGGAGAAAGACGTATGGATTTGCATGTTTACTTCAAGCTTCTCAAACGTGGATTGCCTTGTGCTCAGCTATGGCATATGACACAGTGCTGCCCACAAGGCTATTGCCGCTACATAACAGCTTATTTTTATCAGTTCATTTATTTTATTTTTATTTATTTTTTTCTCACAGATTTCTGCTCGTTCTAAATTAGATACAGATAAAGTAGCACAGTAAAGACAACATTTAAATAAATGCATTAGAAAGAGAGCGATTGCATGTGAATTCATTCTACCTAGCTTCTTTGTGCGTTACAATGCAGCAGCGCATTAGCTTAACTTGCGCGTACAATAAGCTGTTTAAAACGTGCATTCACACGATCGATTTTTGAGCATCCAGATGGTATAATCAAGCATGTCATGTGAAGCGCTCTCGGAATATGCATTTATTTGTCATTTTAACTGTTAGAAACAGAGCATAAATGTGAACTTCAAAGATTTCTTATCCTGTTGCACCCCTCTATAGGCTATGATCAGCGACTAGTCAACGTCAAAATTAAAGCGTCATGGCAGAGCATTAAAGTTGTCTAGTCTGTACACACATGTAATGTACAGTAAGTGCCCTCGTGCAGAAAGTCCACAAGTGAGACTCGTCTTTCCATTCTTTAGAGCCGTGGCTCTGCTGTTATTGTTGCCTACTATAGTAACTTTTATGTGTCTCATGTTTTAAATACAAATCTGTGTTCGTGGTGATCATCCCTGTATGCCTGTCACTCAGACATACATTTTTTTTGGACAGATAGTGAAACTAAAGTGCTTCTCCTCATCCAGGTGATCCATTTTTGATGATTGACATCACAGAGTTTATTTTCGTACTGATGTGTTAGTGGTATCTTACCAGTAAAAAGACGGAGCTCTTTCTTGTGTGAACAGCACATTTGTGCATTTTCAGGAAAAGTAGTTCTGGTAATTTTACTGTAATGTACCGGGATTACTGTTTGAAAGAAGCTAATCTTTACCTTATGGTGTTTATATCAAACCTATGGAAGCTTGTTTCCGCCACAGAATAAAACATTTTAAAAGATAATTGCAACTTTTTATCTCACAATTGCGGGTTTACATCTCACATTTCTGACTTTATTTCTCGGAATTGCGAGATATAAATTCAGAATTGCGTGATTTAAAGTCACAATTGTGTGTTGTAAAGTCAGAATTGCAAGATATAGGTTAAACTATAAAAATAAACTCGCAATTCAGACTTTTTTTCTCGCAATTGTGAGTTTATATCTCGCAATTCTGACATATTTTCTCAGAATTGTGAGATATAAACTCGCAATTGCGAGTTATAAAGTCCAATTCTAAGGAAAAAAAGACTGACTTTTTTCCTCATAATTGCGACTTTATATCTCACAATTCTGACTTTATAACGCAATTGTGACTTTATATAATGCAATTCTGACTTAATAAAACAATTGCGACTTTATATCACACAATTTTGACTTTATAACACACAATTCTGACATAAAAAGTCAGAATTGCGAGATGTGAACTCGCAATTGTGAGAAAAAAAGTAAAAATTGTATTTTATTTTGTATGTGTTTTATTCTGTGGCGGAAACAAGCTTCCATACAAACCTGCAAACTCAATGCCTTTCTAAAAAGCACAACTGTGTTGTATTCAGGGGTTACCAGGGTAACTGCTATATTTTTGCTGTTCCATAAGTGCCACCTACTGTCAGAGAATGAAGCTGCATTTTTATTTGGCTGGTAGATCGAAAAGAAGCTAATGTGCATTCAAAAAATCTGAACAATTAGGATAAGATCATTTTATAAAAAAAAATAAAAAAAATGTCTTTGTCAAAACCGGTTTCATTTTAACTGTAAAGTTGTTTAAATTGTCATTTTATGGTTTATATGTTACCATAGACATTGCTCTACCCCACCCATATGGTATTAGTTTTATTTGTACAGGTCTTAAAAAGCCTTACATTTTTGCAGATGCCTGCCCTGTGCTTTTTATGCAGAATATACTGAACCAAGCTGTTTTGACCTGAGATCATTTAGATATACAGATGCCTTTAAAGTGTAATTGTAAGAGAGGGTCAAAGTTGAAAAGAGTTGACACTCGGCTGTGTGCTGTCTGAATGAGTTGGACCACATCAGAGCAGACTCGTTCTGACTGGACATGGCTGCCATTTGAGAAACTCAGCCTCAGTAATGAGCTCTTTTATTCCAGAAGAAACAAAGCCAAGTCCGTTTAAAGGAGATTAGATCCCCCTCCAGTGATCGTTCTCTCTGTGTCTTTTTGTCCCACTCCATGTTGTCTTGAGGGCATGGGAAAGGCAGAGACATCCTCTCAGTCTCTTTACCTGGAGCATCCTTTGCCCCAAGCAGACAGTTGTGCACAAAAATACCCCCTCTGTCCCTCCCTCCGTGGCTACAATGAGTGTAATGAGTGTCTCTTTGATTACATCTGCTGTGTTTAGGTGCTCTGGGGGTACATGCTTTTGGTCTGACTTGCCTTAAGATAAATGCTTGGCTGTTCTCATATCAGGTCACCCAACTTGTTGAGTTATGCACCCGTGGTTTTTTTTTCTTTTCTTTTTTTCCTTTTTTTTTTTCCTTCTCTTATCTGTTCCCTTTGACTGCCCTAAATGTTTCCTTGCTCTCTCTCACTCACTGCATCATACTCCTGGTTTACCCCTTTACTTTTATTTTTAGTTCTTTAGGGCTCTTTTGACTTGGCCCAGTAAGCAACCATGTAGAAACCACCAAGATTGAGCTAGTATATCAAAGAAAATGGATGTGGCAAGTTCCTACATTTTTTTTTGTTGTTGTTGTTGTTGCTTTCACATTTATGCTACCGTATAGGTTGGCAAGAATTTTAAAAATGTTTTGAAGTCACTTCTGCTCACCAAGGATGCATTTATTTGATTAAGAATACAGTTAAACAGTAATATTGTGAAATATTACCATTTTAAATTACTAATTAATTTCTATGATGGCAAAGCTTGAAATTTCAGCATCATTACTCCATTGTTCAGTGTCACATGATCCTTCAGAAATCATTCAATATGCTGATTTGGTGCTGAAGAAAAATTTCTTATCATCAATGTTGAAAATAATTGTGCTGCTTTAATATTTCATATTTGTTTGAGATTCTTTGAAGGACATGTATTTGAAATGTTCACACTTCACTTGTCTTTGCTGTCTCTTTTGATCAAATTAATGCATCATTCCTGAATAAAAATCATAACAAAAAATGTAGTGGTAGTGTATGTTACATGAATAAAACAAAGTGAAAAGGCCCTTTCACACCGAGCCCGATGCACCATCCTACACCACAATCCTACACCAGGAACACAAACTATCTATAATGCTTTCGAATTTTTTCAAAAAATACATCATAAAATCACAGATGAGTAACAAATGTCAAGCTACACTTCACAAAAGAGATTTTTACTATGTTTTTGCTCAAAACCCACTTTAAACCATCATCGAGTGCTTGTAATGACTAACGCTTGCGGTCTAAAGTTCTTTTTGACCATATAATGGACAGACATGTAGTGTTTTATAATGGACTGAACGTTTCGCTACACCTGCTTACCATTTCTCATGTAAACATATTTTATGGTTGTAAAAATAGCCTGAACCGCATGAAAAACACACACAGCTCTGTATGCTGTTTCAAGCTCATCATATCGCATAATTCAGGGGAAAATTTATAGAAATTATATACTGTATAAAGAAACATATATGATAATAAATCTGTTCTCAGACACCAGTGATAACAATAACTCAACATCCATCTCTTCTCTCTTAAAGAACACTTTTCTTGTGTTTACACACTGGTTTTCAAAACAGCACCACCAATCTGGACCAGCGGCTCCGGGCATGTGATCTTAAAGTCCCCCTGTAGTCAATCATTTTATCCCTTAAAACTCTTAAAAATCTATGATCACCAAAATGACATATTTAAATACGAGGTTGATTCCAGCGCCTTTTTTTCCAGCTCCTTATTTGTCGAACTAATAGTTCCACCTTAAAAATGTTGGTTTTTAAGGTGGAACTTAAAAACCCTCCCCCTCAGTGCTTTTGGATGTATTTAAAAAAAAAAAATCTAGCAATGTCTGACAAAAATCTGACAATGAGCCTGGTGTGAATAGCTCCATAGGGATCTGCTTTTTCGATAAAAGAGCGACATTGCGTCGTACATTCGCGTCGCACAATCGTGCTCAGTGCGAAAGGCCCTAAAAAAATTAAGTAATTTAATACATGCGAGTATATCAAATTTAATCAATTATTTTCAAAAAAGTTTTTCAATATATTTAAGGTAAAAAACATAAATTATTGTTTTTTTCATTATGATGTTAGAGACATTTTTACCCCCACCTCAAAAAAAAAAAAAATCTAAATGGATTCAGAAGTGAAAAACACTTATCATAGATGAGGTGTTTTAAAGCAACACTAAGGAACATTTTTTACCTTAAAATAATGTTTCCAAAATCGTATCAGTGTTTCATCAAGTCGTAACAGGGTGAAAGGCACTTCTGCATTCGCTTTGCAGCCCTATATCTGCTATAACCACACTATGCAAGTTTGACAAACCAGGTCGCGTTTCTGTAGTTCGAATGAGACATAAGAAAACTACAAATTTGACTTGCTTTACGTCAAGCGTTACAATAGTCATTATTTAGTTTTCCTTCGTTTCTGATGTCGCAATACATCATACTTTCATGAAATCATGCAACATACCTTGTCAGTGGACATCGTTCATTCCAAAGCCGGTGCTAGATAAACAGCGAGTGTGCGTGCGACAGTAGGCTGCGGGCGGCGAAATTATTTACGACAGCGGTAATGGACAATTCCCTTCCAACCTGTAGGGCGACCAAAGAGGAAAAGTTCCTTAGTGTTGCTTTAATCTCTGCATAAATAATAGAAAATGAGTTCCATGTCATTGATCCCAAAACACTATATCGCAATGACCTGTCAGCCACCCAGGTTTACTTACTAGTTTGTCGTTCTACATAAAAGATGACAGACATTTAGCCTTTGCCTTGAAGTGAAATATTCCATGATAATGTATGTGGTGTTGTGGTGTTGCCTCTTCACTCCTCTAAACTAACAAAATCTAGAAGCAAACTCTGTTACTGACTGTCTGCTAGAATTATACCAGACTAATAAATGACCTTTGAGAAAGCACTGAGCTTGAAAAGAAAAGGATGGAGAATATGAGGAAGAGGAAAAAGGTGTATTTGACGTTGAAGTGTGTGTGTGTGTGTGTGTGTGTGTGTGTGTGTGTGTGTGAGTGAGAGAGAGAGAGAGAGGGCTGGACAAAAGGGGCTGTTAGAACGAGGTGGTTAATTGTTCACTTTGGGATGGCATCTTGTCAGCAGAGATAAGTTGTCACGTTTTCCACTTGAGCTGAGACTAAACGATTGTAAAATAAGTTACGGCCGTCCTTGGGGCTGTGTGCTGATGCAGGGCGCTGGGAGCATGCTCAGTGCCAGCCTGAACACCCCCCGTCCCCTCCCCACATCAGCGCTTTCACTCGGCCTGAAATTGATGTGAACTGAATGTTATTTTATTCTGCCGCTAGTCACAGCTGTCAGTGCCGCTTATGAAAAGTGAAGCAGCCCCTCTGATAGCCTGAGCTGGAGGATCCAGCCAAACGCCAGTCAGAACTGGCCTCACACGAACACGCGTGCTCGATCATTTAAACCAGAGTAGACACCACGGAATGTTCTACACTCTAAAAAATGTCTGTGAAAATAGGGCCCGATGTACGGTTAATTTGAAGGAATTTTCTGTATTGATTTTACACAAGTGCTTTTTCTGTATTTTGAATGACGCATTACATTGTGTTGTGTTTTAGGTTTAACCCTCTGCGGTCTTAGGTGGGGGTTTTTGGACCCTGGAGGTGTTTTGACAATTGCGCTTGTTTCAGTTACTTATAACATTTTCTTGGCTATAGTCTGATATGTAAACTTAAAAGATTTTCTTTTTCTATAGTTATATATAAGTTTTTATAAGTTTTCCTATAGATTTTTCTTACAGTCTGTGCATGTGTGGCGGAGTTGCATTCTGAATAAATTGAGAATCAAGATTTTTTTTTTGTTTAAAATAGAGATCACCATTCTGAATAGACATCTAAACAAAATAACAGGTAATTTACTAGAGGTTCTGACAAATGTTAATTGCTGCAGTCTATTTAAAATATTTAATTTGAATTATTTAAAAGAAAAATCAGTTTAAATGGAATGATTCAATGACTCACTCAAAGACTTCACTTGTTTAATTTCTGGATAAATCAGCGTTTTTGAATGAATCTATTGAATGAATGATTCAATGACAAATGCATTTTTTTCACCTTCTGGTGTAACAAATTTACTCTGTTTTGATCACTACTGTAGACATCATTGTTTAAATCCAAACTATAAACTTCCCCAGTAATCTGTGATCATTTGAGTTATTGTAATATAAATTTTGATACTGTGTGGTTTAAAAAATGTTTCATACCATGACAACTGCTCTCTGGGTCAGCGGCAGCGCCAACGTAGATTTACAGTAAATGTTCTGCTGTTATTGTACTTGTCAAGGTTTAATAGACAATTGAATCATTGTCATTTAGGGATAAGATCGCATGGGTGTTTGAATGGAGATCGTGCTCTTTTAACAATGAATCGCAGCTCTAGTGTGTGGTAAAATAGGGCTGAACGTCAGTCTCTCTCTGTGTGTGCAGATACCAGTATGGGAGATTCTGTGTGCTCCAGTCCTAGCATATCCAGTACCACCAGTCCAAAGATGGATCCGCCCCCATCGCCCCACGCCAACCGCAAAAAACACAGGAGGAAGAAGAGTACCAGTAACTTCAAGGTGGACGGCTTCTCTGGAACTGCAGAAGGTACTTCCTGTCTCTGTCCCACACAATCTGTTCAGATCTCTACTGAACATCTTTTGGTCTGCACATTCAGCCACGTTCCTAAGAACAGCTGTAAAGCACTGGTTCTTAAATGGTCTTTATACATTCTCCCGTATCTTTGTCTGAGCTTCTGCAGTGCCATTGATATTTTACAGGGAGAGTCAAATGAGGGTGAGTTTGCTTTGTGAGAAAACATTGCACAAAAGACACGCTGAAATATTTGGATTTTAAACTCTATTTAAACCTGGAAACACAAAATTGTCAGGTCAATAATCAAATTAGCATTGGCAGGATGCCAAAATTTCAGTAGTCAGTAACAGTACCTGTGAATTTTAATAAGCAAAGACTAATTTGCATTAACACACTATTTGACTATTTAGCTTTTTTAAGTATTTTAAAGTTAATCATTATAAATAAATATTAATTAATAATTAAAATAAATGCATTAAATGCATGACATGTAGCCTTTTTGTTTAAGCATTGCTTGAAAACAAGTATAGACAAGTGAAAAGTAATTGATAAAATAAACAAACAAAAATCCTTTGCAAGCAATAGAACGCAGTTATTGATGTTTTTCATTTTCTTACTGTATAGAGGGGTTATTAAAGCTGCTAAAGCTATCCAGACAAGAACCGTGACTGTTATATTTCATATTATTTTCATTTTATTATAAAATTATCTCAAGAAGTAACTCACAGAGCTATTTTAATATAAAATTGTTGGTCCTCTATGTCCTTTTGACAAGTAATTTTTTTATTTGTAAAATTGACCACATGAACTCCTTTAAATGAACTGTCAGAAATCCAACTTTCTCTTTGAAACATTTCTTAAATCACACTGGATAACATCTTTAATATTTACTAAACATGTTGAGTTCATGCCATTTGAATACTGCTGTCATAAAAACAAAACGGGGACAAAGTTAATTCATGTACTTTTTCATTCAAATATTGAATAAATAATAACATTCACATGCAGACAATTTGTACTTTTCATTAGAATCAAAGAAGCCTTCCCATATACCATCATGTATAAAAGCACATATGCTGCATACACTGCTGCTGTCACACACACACACAAACGCAAGTGAGCACACACCGTCATGCAGTGAAGTTGCAGTCGAACAGATGTTTCTGAGCAGCAGATGTGTAATATGTTTCCTGCCATCAGTATGGATCAGGCGGCTGACAGGCCTGCGTGGAGCAAGAGAAATATGCTGAGTGATTATTACAATCTCACACAGACAAGCCGGTTAAACGCCGTCTGTCACTCACACACGCATAGACTCCACTCATCACTGCAGCCACCATTATGACACCGTGGATATATATTTGTATTTATTTTTCTAGAATTGAAGCTTAAAGTGATCTAATTAATATTTTATTTAACTACACTTACAGTGTTGTTTGGACAAAACTTTGCTAGAGGCCTACATAGGTTTACATGTGAATGTAATGTCAATGCAGATCTACAATTTACAAAATGATCTAACAAATTTTACCAAAAGTTACAGTAACACACTACCATTCAGCAGTTTTGGGTGAGTATGTTTTTTTTCTAAAGAAACGAATACGTTTTATTCAGCAAGGATGCATTAAATTGATTATAAATGACAGTAAAGATCGATTTTAATGAAATGCTGTTCAGTTGAACTTTCTGTTTATCAAAGAATCCACAAAAAATGTTAAGCAGCAACTGTTTTCAACATCAGTAATATTAAGTGTTTAAGTACCAAATCAGCATATTAGAATGATTTCTGAATGATCATGTGACACTGAAGACTGAAGTATTGGCTGCTGAAAATTCAGCTTTGCATCATAAGAATAAATTACATTATAAAATGTATTAAAATAGAAAACATTTTTTGTAAATCATAATAATATTTTACAATAGTACTGTTTTTACTGTTGTTGATCAAATAAACACAGCCTTGGTGTGCGTAAATGCATGAAAAAGGTCACTGACAAAATGAGAATGTGCCCCACCAACTGCTTCTGTTAGTTTCAAACATAGCAGAGGATAATTTCCAACTGGAAATCAACTGAAAATCTCATAGTAAGGCTTAAATTACTATACTGAAATATTTATAAGCAAAATTTGCATCAAAAGTGTCTAATACCAAACTTTTATTAACTTTTTAAAGAAGATTTGGATATTTAAATTAACCACAAAAAAAAAAAGAAGAAATTGCTAGATCACAATATATTTGTGAATCTCATGATATGCCTTGTTACATTTTCAAAATCTTATTGTGCATGTTTGTCTACACTTAATGCGAATGAGTTCTCAGTTTACTGTAAGTAGTTTATAACCTCTTGTCAGGGTGAGAATACAGTTCTAAAGTGTTATAAGGTCATCTGTGTGTGTGCGTGTGTGTGTGTGTGTGAGAGAGAGACGGTGAGCATGTAGGAATGATGGATGAGTGTGTGTCAGCTCAGAGAGTGTGTGATTAATTAGACTGGGCTTGTGTGGGTGGCCACGGCCTCTTGAGAGCGGAGGATCAGTGCTTGTTTAAAATGTTCCCAATCAACCCTTATTGATCCTTTCCCAAAGGGGGCCAATATATTGTCAGTGAGGGAAGAGTGTGTGTATATACATCCATGTGTCATGTGCTACAGTATTTGCTTCAGAATTAAATGTACTCATTGTGTTTCTAACACTACTATATTACATATATTTATGCATTCAGATGCTCTCAACTAGGGGTTGTGACCCATAAATGGGCCACAGGTCTGTTCAGATTGTGGACAGAACAGAAAAACAATGTTAGGTCCAAATAACAAAATGATACTGGTCATCTAATTGTGCATAGGTAAAATGGCAAAAAATAAATATGCATCAGACAGTATTTGAGTGTAAATTCAGGTGGTTGAAGCAATTAAAATTAGACATGCTACCATGAATAGGTTTCATGACAGGTTTCAAACTATGTAAATAAAAGGAAACAAAACTGGCAAGGATATAAACTAATTACAATGATAATTTGCAGTGTGACCACAATGTGTTTTGTGCACTGAATGAGTATATTATAATTTGTATTTTTATTATTAAATAAATTATTAAATTGCGTACACTACTACTCAAAAGTTTGTGGTCTGCTGATTTTTAAAAAAAAAAGAAACAAATTAATTATATTCAGCAATTCAGGATAAAGTCATTTATACTGTTACAAAAAATTTCAAATAAAATCAACTTTCTATTTATCAAAGAATCGCAGTTTCCACCAAAATCATTGCATTATAAGTCCAACTGTTTTCAACATTGTTAATAATAAGAAATGTTTCTTGAGCACCAAAATCAGCATATTAGAATGATTTGTGAAGGATCATGTGACACTGAAGACTAGAGTAATGGCTGCTGAAAATTCACAGGAATAAATAAGTTAAAAAATATATTAAAATAGATAACAAATATTTTAAGTTGTAATAATATTTCAGAATATTAATGCTTTGCTTTTAATTAATTTTCCTTAAATAAATATAGCCTTGGTGGGCATAAGAGACTTCTTATAAAAACATTATTAAAAATCTTGCCGACTCCAAATTTTTGAACAACATTGTCAATATGCACAATCATTTTTGTACTTAATTCATTCTTTTTTTCCCTTTTTTTTTTTAACCTGTATTGGGTTGCCATTTGATGGCCAATGTAAAACCAGTTGAGAACCTCTCATCTGATGCACCATGACTCTACCATGACCTTAGCATTTGAGAGTTTTGAGTGGCCATCTGTTCCACTTAATTCTCTCTATGGTGCCACCATGTGGTCATGGAAGAGTGGAATCATGGGAAATGAGGCCCCTGATAATCCTTAGATTGTAGTAGGCATATACATGACCATTGTTCCAAGATTATATTCAGTCTTTGATGATAAATCTCTGAACCTTATGTTTTATTTTGCAATTTATCCCATCTGGAGTTCTGTAAAAAAAAAAAAAAAAAAAAAAAAAACATTTATATTGATCAATCCATTTATTATGAGTGATTATTACGATTGATACTTCAGTGTCTAATAAAAATAATTTCTATGTCTTCCTCTTCTGTGGTGGACCACATTTAAAATTTGCAAATTTAACATTCTGGAAGAGGATTCTGGATTTGTAAGTGTTGAAACAAAGAGATTTTTCTTGTAGTTTCTGACCTGTAGGGGTCTTCTGTGAGAAATGGGGTTGCATTAATGTACCTCACTCACCCCCTCTTTATTTCTTGCCTTCACTATCTTTCTTTCACTCTTTACCCATTCTCCCTCCCCCTTTCCTTTTTCCTAACCCTGGAGAGCCACTTTGTCTTGCCCTGATTCACGTTTTTTGAAAAGGTTGACCGTTGTCAGATGCCGCCCGGGCCTCTTCCCCAGCCCCCATTCGTCAGGCAGGCACTTAAGTGAAATATTATAAATAATCTACAGTATTGAAATCTTTTATCAGCTGTGTCACTTTCATTATTCAATAAGCGATTAGTAACAGTCTCCCAATTTAGCCATTAAGCACTTGTGCGTGGGGCCGGGGAGTGCTGTCACACCGCGGGCCTTCTGAGGGATAAGGCTGTCAGCTCCTCTGTTATTCATGAGCTCCACCAGCCAGGTACTGCGTCCATAGTGTTTTATATATCACACACTGTCACGGTCAGGTACTGCACTCAGTGTGTCTTATAGAACACTCACACACAAGCCGCGTTTCCATCACCCTTCAAATTGCGCAAATTGAAATTGCGAATTGAAAATACACCCAATGGAAACACAGTGGTTTTTCAGGCAATTCGAAAAAGGAATATTTCGCAAAACTGCAATGGAAACAGTTTTTGTGCATTTACAGGTCACCGGACGTAGATGGTGCGGTATGTTTTGACAGAGAACGAGACAGTTCTTTATTAAAATCCATAAAAGACAAAAGACTTATGGGAATACTGGATTCTAAACCACAAAGAAATGCCACAATCAAGACCTCGAAGCAGATATGAGGGAGAAACACCCAGAAATACCTCATACGTGGCCGCTCCCAAGTATAAGGGGCTTTCCTTGCCATTAATGCTTGAATAACATGCCTACGTCTCCTTCGATTAAAAATAATGGCTAGTGCGGTGGCTGGGATATATGGAAACCTACCAACATCCGTTGGCATTCTTTATGGAATGACTTATCGCGAGAGGATACGTTTCAGTCACATAACATCGGTTAATGGAAACGATGTCATTTCGCAATAGTTTTGTATCGGCATTTAGAAAATATCGCAAAAGTTTTGCACAAATCTGTAATGGAAACACGGCTATACTTACATGCACTCTGATGGCAAGATGCTACTTGAACAGTGTGTTTGGCTAACATCTCATGTGACACAAAACCAGCTAAAAACATGTTTGGTTCATATTTCACTCCAAAATCAGTCATGTATTACTGAAAGAAGATGAACCTTATTTTAGAACCATCAAGAATGTTTGCATTGTGACATTATTTGCATGTTAAATATTTTCCTTCTGAATTATCGTTATAATAATTTATTGAAAATGTTACTGTATTGCAAAACTGTTTCTTTATACATCACAGTCATTTTTGTTGTACTTTATGCTTAAGGTAATACAGTTTAATACAATATATTAGTTTTGCATATAATACAGTAAAAACAAAATTCTTTCATTATTTACTCATCATTGCGTCATTCCAAACTGCATGACTGCCTTTCTTCTATGAAACAACAACAAAAGAAGATATTTCTAATAATGATCTGATCATTATCTTCCATACAATTACACTTAATGAGGCTTGGAGTCTAAAAAGAATGCAACATCACCACCAAATAATCATAAAATTTGTCTATATGATTCAAAAACTATATTCCATGTCTTAACTCGCTCAAAATCTTGAGATCTGCTCTAACTCTCCTTGCAGAGCAAAGCAAAATTATTTTTGAGTCTTTTCAATGATTAGACTGACCTGGATTTTCAAAACCAGCCTGAATAATTTGTTCATGAAATTGGATTGATCCAGTTCTCAAGTTCAACACACTGCTGAAGTCTTCTGGTCGCCAGCTTACTGTATTGGAGAAAATAAATGTGAATAATGACTTGTATTTGTATAGAGAAATGTAATTGAAAAGAGCTTGTAACAATCACTATAATGTGACTGTATACAGTGGATTCATTTCTATGTTATAAAGACAGCCTAAAGGTGTCTAAGTTCCTTCATCTTAAATGCTTGATGTGTTTCTGAACACACACAATCTCAAAAGTGCTGGTAGATGATGTCATAGGGTCTTTCTATAATTTTAGCTCACCTGCTCTTCTTCTTTCTCTGAAACAAAGTCTTCTCACACACATTCCTCTTTCATCCCCCTACACACCCACACGAAGATCAATCCATCCCAGCATGCCGTGCATTTTTACACTCCTCGCATCCCCCCCACAGTGGGCCGCTGAAAGCTCACCACTCAAATGGCAAACTTGCTGCACGGACGATCACAGTTTATCAATTACCGCTGAGCTATAGGGCCCTAAGTGGCCCTTGTTAAGTAATTACTACGTTTGATGCGAGCAGGAGAATGCGAGAGCCTTTGAAACCGGATCAGGCAGACGGCGTGGGTTCTGCGCTGCACAGGGACAGCGGGAGGCTCATGAATGCCTTGATGGTCGCACAAAGAGAACGATACCTCAGGAAGGCGAGACGTTTTAAGAAACGGCCAGAAAGAGAAAGACATTCCAGAGGATGGCGTGGGTTCACAGGTGTCCTCAGCTGGAATCGGTCTGGCACGTGTTCGCAACGTTTAATTAAAGCATTCTGCAGGTGAACGGCTCTGCACTATTACTCTCAGGAACAAAGTGAAGATGGTCTTATGGCTTCCTAATGGTATGGAAAAAGGACCATTCGCCATCTCAAACTGAAAGTTGCTGTCTGTGATCAACAAAAGCCATTTTGAAGTGTCTTTTAAGACCTGCAAATGAGATAGAGACATGTTAAGAGCAGACATTCATGGAATTTATGTTATTAGTTTGCGTGAAGGACCAAGCGTGGCACGTAGACAATAGGAGAGTCAATCTATGCTATACAGATTCTAGAGTCTATTGTGTGGAAAATAGCTTGATACTGTGAACACGTTATTGTAGTTTTTGCTTCTGATGCTGTGCACTGGGAAGGGACTGGATGGGATAGTTTTTTTTTACCCCAGGATTACTGTTGTGTAAAAATGTCCCCTTTGGCCTAAGGGGAAACGAGTGAGACTGCACTGAGCCGGAGTGACTTCAGGTCAGTTGTCAGCACAGCTGGGAAATGAACAGTTATTTAAAGAGTCGAGACTAGACCTGTGTTAATACAGACAGTGAACTGAAAATGAAATGACTTAAACAGCATTTTGCATAGCGCAGTGATTTTAGTGTAATTTGTTTTCTTTAAGGGTGTTTCTTCTACGGACACTTATGTCCCATGGGTTGAATTTTATTTATGAAAAATATCAGATTTCAACTTTTTCATTGTTATGTGAAAGTCAAAATAAACTTCTTTTTTTTACCATGACTTTATCTTTTTTTAAATGCTTTTACTTCTCAAATGCTTTTTAGATTTTTGATTTGCCCTTGTCATAGATCCAATCTTAAAAATGAAATTTCATCATAAAAATGCAACCAAAAAAAATTACATTTAAACGAAGGTTGAAATAAACATTTTTTTCAAAAAAAATTTACACAGTTGTGGCGTAATTTCCACCACACTGAACTCAACTCCAAGAAGATGACTTTGTCAGTAAAAATACTTAACTTGAGATGAAATATGAACAAAGAAAAAGTAAATATCACATGTGAATCGGAGATTTTTGTGAATATTTCCAATCAGGCTATCATTTTGACAAAAAAAGTTACAAAACCATTGTTTCTGTAACAGAATGCTATTAAACACAATACATAATTTGGTGTGGTGGAATTGCACAGTGGTGGGACATTAAGAACAATTTGAAAGAGAATCATGTGATATATTTGTATACTGTTGGACATTGTTTTTGGATAAATTAAACACAGGGCCAAAAGTGCCATAGTTGACGAAACACCCTTTATTCCAAAGTTATGAAATGCACAGACTGATCTTTATTTTTCATTTAGACACTTTGCATGATAACATGGACATAACCTGTTTTGTCTTGCAGTTTTCCACTCAAGCAGAGCATTATTATGCATTTTTTTTAAACTAATGCAATGTGTTTTCAACCCTGCTTCATACCCAGTGACTTCATTAGCTTACTTTCTTAATTTCTATATCATTCTCATTTGAAGGAATATCTGCACTTTTGCCTGCTGACTGATGTTCATCCTTTGTTTTCAACCCTGATTTTCTCTGTAAATTGTATTTCATTGCTTTGACATTTCCTGTTTATTTCCCAAATATCTTTTTGGCTGTTCCAGTTTCTCCACTCCTATCATTTCCTTTTTCGTCTTTTTTTTCTTTCTCTCCGCTTATTCCTGTGCCTGCCGTCGGATGCAGCCAAACTTAGGGCATGGAAACTAATTCGCGTCAGTAGTCTTCGCAACATTTACAGCAGTGCCTCCAACGTTGAAGGTAACTAGCTCCAGAAAACAAAGTGAGGGGGAAGTCAGTGTACCCCTGTTTTTTAGACAAGCCCCTCACACATACGGTGAGACCCTGTGATTATGCTTTATCCTTCAGTCCTCCCCGATGCACTGTTAACCCCTGAAACACTCCCTGCACGGCACTTACGGTTCTTAGAGCATGTAACAATTGTAAAGGTACAGTATGCTTTGCTTCCGTGATCGTGTTTGTATGTGTTAAAGTGTCGTGTTTGAGTTTTAATTATTTAGTGATGGTAAATTGGATGATGTAATTTGGTGATATTGAACACATTGTGGGAGCTTTGGCTCCTCCTCTTTGCACGCCCCCTTTCCCACGACTCCACCCCTCCTCTGCTTTATTTATTTGTTCACATTTTTCCCTGGATGTGAATAACTCCTGTAATATGTGCCAGGTTATTAATGCTGGATGCTTGAAAGGAGAGGGGATAATATGGGAATTAATGACCTGTGTCACAAAGCAATACTGTGTGCTTTGACATTTCGCTCGGTTAATTTGTGTTTCCAAGCATTCAACTCTTCCACTGTACCCCCAAGCACTGCCGTCTGGGCCGTGTGGAGGTAACACCCCCACCCTAGCCTGCCTCATTTCTGTGCATGCTGCATCTTTTGCTCTCCGAGTTGATTGTGTGCCGTTTGTTGGTAAAGGTTGCCTGTGTCAGAGTTCACAAATTTCCTTGCCTCTGCAATATGCCTGAACATCAAACCACAAGAATAGAAAAGTGCATGAATGATTGGATACTTTCGGTCTAAATTGCACTGAAAGTAATTATCGTCATATTAGTAGCTTGTGGAATATGGAGATCAGTACCAGGCACCAGATGAATGATAGCTGCCCCATTTTGAAGTTTAAGGGCGAAATAGAGGGGAGGGTTGGCTGCCTGATGCCCTGTCATCGCAGTTTTTGTATTACACAATTGTTTTCTTATTAATTGTGTGCTAAGGGGAGGAGGCGGAGCCAATCTTCATATTTGCCTCTGAATATCATCTTTCTGCATTGTTGCTTTTCATAATTGTCAAATACCGCCCTCTCCCCAACAGCACTGCAATTTAATTAGGGTGAGAACATTGCTGCTGACCCCAGAGGGCCCGGTGCCTTTGAAGGGTGGGTCCAATCTAGGCTGGGATGCTCCAGTGATCCCACCAACCCCCAAACCTTGCAAATTTTAATAATAAAAAAAAAAAACTTAAAATGAATAAATAATAGGCCCAGACTCCCCAGTCACTTTTTGTTGATGTTTTGAGTTTGACTTTTGCTGTAAATGAGCAAATGATCTAATGTATGCTTGTTCTTTTGATCCAGAACAGGAAAGATCTCTTTCCTTCCCTTTTCTGAGTTTGGAGAGTGGAGAGGTTTAAGCATTCTGTCTACCAAGCATGTCTTTCTGTAAGGGAGGAATTTGGGGATTTAAACACAAGGCTCTTTTAAAGCAGTGAGGGTGGCTCATGGCCCTGCGGGACCTTTAATATGACTTGTATGATAGGAGTTCAATTAGGCCTGTGATTGACTGAAGGAGAGGAAATGGTGTGACTGCACAGATTTCCCGCTGATTAAACTTGTGAAATGGCCTCACAGGGAGATGATTCGAAAAGCTGTCTTAGAACATAGTATAGCCAGAGGAGAAGCCTCATAGACAAATTGGTTTGAATGCTTATTTATAGTAGAGGTCGACCGATAGTGGATTTTACTGATATTTAGGTTTGACCATACGTGCTGATAACCGATTAATCAACCGATATTTTTAAAATGGATACTGGATAAAAAAAAAAACATAACACTCCAAGTAAACCAGTGCTGAACTGAAATGTGCTAAATGAAATAAATGTATAAATATGGATATATTAAAATGAGAAGTTCTACAGAACGAATTATTTAAACATTAAAATATTACAGGTTTCTTTAGCTATAAGCTAGAAACATAAGTAAATTTCATAGGTAACACGTTGCAAGTCTCATTTGTTAACAAGGATGTATTATCTAGCTTTCATGTACTATGTATTATGGAATATAATTTTTTTTACAGCATACATTAATATTTGAGCAATACAATTGTACCTTGATCATTCATTTTAGTTCATAGTACATTAACTAAGGTTAACAGATAAAATAAAAATAAAAACTCTATTACTATTAGTAAATGTTGAAATTAACAAACTAACAATGGATAATACTACAACATTTATTTACCTTAGTTAATGCTAAAAATGTAATCTTATTGTAAAGTGTTACCATTTCATATAAATCCAAAGAGTCTGCTATGCTTAAAGATGGCCAAGACCAGAGCATTAAAATTGCATAAATGTATATTACATGTATAGTCTCACACTTTATTTGCTTCTAGATTAGAACACTTGATTATCTAATCAAAATAACAATATGTATTGTAGTGATAAAAAATAATTAAATTGAATGCGTTTCTGATTTGTTTGTTTCTGTCGGCTACATGAACATATCAATGTTGAGAAAGCAATCACGTCACTAGCTTTAAATATGCAGCTTCGCCGGCTAATGAATGCATACAAGTGACCAGCTGGATATAGCTAATGGAAATAGATGGTAATAATTGCGAACATTAAACATTTGGGTGAGGTTTGCGTGTGTTTCTGTCACATTGTTTTAACCCTTCAGGTACTATTGTTAGTCCTCTCAGCCTCGACGGCAAACATACTGCTGTTCTTTCTCTGCTAATGCAGCATCTAGTCAACAAATCAATTACTTTATAATGATATGGCAATATGTACTGTAGTGTTCTGTATTCATACCGTTTCGCATACCGTGATCTGAAGTGTCAGCGCTCTCCGTGCAGCTTGTGATCTCTCTGTGCTGCGCGCAACCTCACGTGTTACAATAAACAACACATGGTCCCGCTCTCGCTCTGTATAATGCCAGCAGTCTCTTCTCAGTGCTCTCGTACTGTGTAATGACAGCGCACCCTTCTCAGGCGCTCCAGCAACGCACACAACCCGGAAAAAACTATTTTTGCCGATAACGATAGTTCCACCAATCAACTATTGGTTATTGGTACCGATATATCGGTAAAACCGATATACAAACAAAATGACAACTGTTGCACCATTTTACCGTTTCTGTATTTTAAAATGAGCAGCACGTCAAAACAACGGAGCGGTTCGCGCCACAAGCACTCAGGGTCGTTTATGGTAATGATCTTTCGGCACTATATCCTCTGATACTTCTATCTAGAGCAAAAAGTGCTTCATTCAAGCCTTTTTTGTTTCATGTGCGTTGCTTCTCTCTCCTGCTGAAGACACTACAGCACCACAAGAGCTTCAGATAACACGGTTATTTTAACAACAGTAGAGAAACAGTGAACAACAATCTAGATTCATAAAACACTGCAGAAAATGAGAATGCACGTATATAATATTTTTATCATATATGACTCCGACCATTTTTTTATCATCTATATTATGCATTATTATGTTATGAGCATTTCAGAATAAATTATATTATAATTGGAAAAATTATTTATAGACAACTAAAACCTTGAAATAACTAGTTAAATTTGTTTTCTGTTCATGATGAGGTCATTTTGATTATGTACTTTCTTTGTTTATTGTAGATACTTATTTTAAGAAAATCAAAAAAATTGTCCAGACTTGAAGAGGAAAACCCTGAACCCCCACACAGTAGCTTCTTAGAAACCAATGCTTCGACTCTGAGGCCCAACATACTCATCTTTGAGGACCATTTTGATTGTTTAGGTTTTTGTTGTTGTTTTTTACAAAGTACTACTGCTGCCCAGATGGAAATCTATCCAAAAAAGGGTAACACTTTACAATAAGGTTCATTAGTTAACTACATTAGTTAACATTAACTAATAATGAACTGCACTTATACAGCATTTGTTCATCTTTGTTAATGTTAATTTCAACATTTACTAATACTTTATTAAAATCTTGTTAACATCAGGTAATGCACTGTGAACTAACATGAACAAACAATGAACAGCTTTATTTTCATTAACTAACATTAACAAAGATTAACAAAAACAGTAGTAAATGTATTGCTCATTGTTAGTTCATGTTTGTTAATACATTTACTAATGTTTAATAAAGGAACCTTATTGTAAAGTGTTACCCAAAAAAGTATTGTCCGGACCTCTGCTGGGAAGGAAATATGGAGACCGGACCTCTTGGAACTTTAATTGAATATCCCTGATAGAGCATTTAAAGCAGCAGATACCTGCAGCCCACCTCAACATAAACAGAACATTATCTATTGGTGTGGACACTAATATAACATGCCTTTATCATTATTTCCTGTCTCTTGTTGTTCTCATTTTTGTGCGTATCGTCTCCTTAATTTGAGCTACATGCACACAGTCCCTTGTCACTGATGATACTTTCATCTTCAGACAGGAAGAGGCTTTCTTTCTTTCAAAGATACAATGTTTAGTTAGTGACTCCAACTGAATCCCAACGTTAGCCAATCAGTTGTTCTAGGCATTTTTGTGTAAAAAGCATCATGAGTTCATGAGTATGCCATCTGAGGTTGAAATGAGTTTGTCTGTCAGGGATACCAGCCATCCGTGAGGGATTAGATTGTTCGAGTTTCCAGGTTGTTTCCTGTTCTCATTGGCCTGCAGATGCTATGGAGTGCATGGGTCTTTCCACTTCAAATGGCATTTTGGCCTTAGGGATGCGTGTGTGTGTGTGCGCGTTTGTGTGTGTGTGTGTGTGGAAGGGTATTACTTCCCTGATTGCTTCTTCATTATGTAATTGCCCACTCCAGAGTAAATTATAAACAGAATGTGTAAAGTGTGTGATCTCTTACTGGCTCAGATCGTGTTTCGGGGGGGCGGGGGTGGTGGTCCCCTTTGATTGTGACACACCAACACATCTCATCAATGCAGGTTCTCTGTTCAAGCCATCTGCTTGCCCCTTCCATTGCTGTCCCATCTGATCACCCAGTCAATGGCCTTTTGTTCCTAACACTTTCCAAATGTTGACCCTCAGTGCCGCTAAATAACCTCCCTCCATTTCTCTGTACTCAAACTCTTGAGATAAACTCCTGAAAAGGGGGCTCTCACTCTATCTTTCTCACTCACTCACTGACTCACTCACTCTCACACACACAGATTTTCCTAATTGTCTCGTGATTGGCCTATTAACCTAACCAGGGCCCTGGATAGCAGATCCATATGTCACTTTGCCTAGGGAGTGTTGTGGACAGGACCAGCAGCACGGTTGGAAAGATCATGATGCTGGTCTGGTCTGGTCTGTAATTAGTGGCATATCCTGACCAGGGTCGCGGGGCAAGCCCTCCAGGTCAGGGGTTGTAGAGTGTGTCCTGCAGCTAACAGGTGCTCCACAGGGGCGAGAATCCTTCCTGGTGATTTTTATCCCAGAACAGTACAACCAAAGTGTTTGAGTTAAGCATTCATATAAGCTGCACTCAGAAAACATCACATTTATAAAATGTTCATAAGTTTCTTTAAAACAAACAAAAATGACAAAAATATAAAAAAAAATGACATGCATCACTTTAATAAACATTCTGTTTCTCTGCTGTTGTAGCTGTTGATTAGTAATCATCCTGACTGTTTTCTCCCATCTGGTCTAGAACAAGAGGACAACTTTGAGTTCATCATTGTTTCTCTGACGGGACAGACTTGGAATTTTGAGGCAACATCCTATGAGGAGCGGGACGCATGGGTTCAGGCCATTGAGAGCCAGATCCTGGCGAGCTTGCAGTCCTGTGAGAGCAGCAAACAGAAGGTAGAAAACAGATTCAAAGCTCTAAAACAGTGTGTTTCACTTGAATACACCCCTTCAATGAGGGGAGTGTTTTCAATTTCTGAATAAAAATGTAATTTTAATTAATTGGGGGCATAAAATAAGCCTCATTACATAATTTGATTTTTAAAAAGTATTAAAAAAATTATATAAAAAAAGCCTCACTGCTTCTTAATAAAAAAACACCTGTTTTCCAACAAAGTAATGTGATTCAACCAACATGCAGAGTACTGAATTGTAAAAAAAAAGTGTGTGTATATATATATATATACACACACACACACACACACACACACACACACACACACACACAAACAGGTACACACATCTTTGTGGGGACTCTCCATAGACTTAATGTTTTTTATACTGTACAAACTGTATATTCTATCTCTTTACACTAAACCTACCCATCACAGAAAACTTTCTGCATTTTTACATTTTCAAAAAAATATAATTTAGTATGTTTATTAACCCATTTCCCTCGTGGGGACCGCTGGCTGGTCCCCACAATGGAGGTGATCTCATGTTTTACTATCCTTGTGGGGACATTTGGTTCCCACAATGTAATATAAACCAAAACACACACACACACACACACACACACACACATATATATATATATATATATATACGTATATATATATATATATATATATATGTATATGTATGTATGTGTGTGTGTGTGTATTATATATGTATATATAGAGAGAGAGTAGACAATGTGCTGCTTGTATAGCAGTATATATTTACTGTCCTCTGAAAACAACTCAACATACAGCCATTATTGTCAAAATAGCTGGCAACAAAAGTGAGTACACCCTAAGTGATAATAGCTGTACGTTGTTTAACCATGTAAAGCCACATTTCCTATTCATCATTTTCATGTTTTGTCTGCTTGACAGGACCATACAAATTTGTGTATCTTGTATTAGAGCAGTTAAAATTTGTGCTTTGAGTACAATTCTCTCATACTGACCACTGGATGTTCAACATGGCACCTCATGGCAAAGAACTCTTAAGGATTTAAGAATTAGAATTGTTGCTCTCCACAAAGTTGACCTAGGCTATAAGAAGATTGGTAACAACCTGAAACTTAGTTACAGTACAGGCCAGGGTCATACAGAGGTTTTCCAAGACGGGTTCCACTCGGAACAAGCCGTGCAAGGGTCAAGAGTCCTCGTACTGAGCGTAAGGTGCAAAAGCTGGCTTCAAAAAACAGAAGCATTAGTGCTGCCAGCATTGCTTTAGAGGTTGCAGAAGCGTAAGGTCATCCAGCAGCTCCGTGATGTCATTATGGTGGAGTGGTAGAGGATCCCAGCAACAACCTGTGCAGCTCTGGTGAATTCCATGCCTAGGAGGGTTAAGGCAGTGCTAGATAACAATGGTGCTCACACAAAATATTGACACTTTGGACACAGTTTTGACATGTTCACTTAGGGTGTACTCACTTTTGTTGCCAACTATTTTGACAATAATGGCTATATATATATATATATATATATATATATATATATATTCCATAGATCCCCTATAGCCATTTTGGACCCCTGTTTAAAAAACCCATATTTAAATGATTGTAGTCAATGTTATTGGCTGACGTCCTTTCTTGTCAAAGAGTTGGTGTTTTATCAAGTGCATAAGATAATTAAAATTGCCCCACCTTCTTGTTACGTGTGTGTGTGTGTGTATATATGTATATATATATAGCCATGTAACAAGAAGGTGGGGCAATTTTATTTATATATATATATATATATATATATATATATATGTATGTATATATATATATATATATATATATATATATATATATATGTATATATATATATATATATATATATATATATATATATATATATATATATATATATATATATATATATATATATATATATATATGTGTATGTGTGTGTGTGTGTGTGTGTGTGTGTGTGTATATATATTTATATTACACGTTCATGCCCATGTTTAGAAATTGTAATTACTTTCATTCTAATATTACCCTCCTGCAGTCTTACATGCCAGTTTCATAGCTACAATTTTAACTCTCAACCCTCTGTGTGTTTATGCCTCAGGCCAGGGCAAATTGCATTTCCCTGGACCTTCTACAGAGTGCCTCTATTCTTTTTATTTAGCTCCGCTTGTTTCCCCACTTTGGAATCTCATTTCAGCATAAAATGCTGGGTGTTTGCAATGTTGCTGTGTAGTCAGAATTGTCTAATGATGCTTTATAATATGCTTCATGAGAGTCATTACCTTTGAAACAAACTTTAACTTACTTATGTGCCCGTAGTCTCGTCTGAGCAGCCAATCAGAGGCCATCGCGCTGCAGTCTGTCAGGAACATGAGAGGAAACACACGCTGTGTGGATTGTGAAGCTCAGAGTGAGTTTTGACCTCAATAAATTTGTTATATTCTGAGATCTGTGTTTACATTTCGTATTATGTACTGATCATTATATATTGGTCTGGCTAAATGATGCAACAAACAGAATGATCCTTCTATATGGACATGGAATTAGGGTTATATATGCCATATATACATGGTTATGCCATGTATATATGTGTATATATATATATATATATATAAACTTATGGACTCTGTCTTATTTTTTCTGTCTGTCTTTTTTGCCTTTTTCAGATCCTGATTGGGCCAGTCTGAACCTAGGGGCTTTGATCTGTATAGAATGTTCAGGCATTCATCGGAACCTGGGTACTCACCTGTCCCGTGTTCGCTCTTTGGACCTGGACGAGTGGCCCCTGGAGCTCATCAAGGTCATGTCTGCCATCGGCAATGAGCTGGCTAATAGTGTGTGGGAGGCCAATGCTCAAGGACGCCTAAAGCCTGCTCCTGATGCCAGCAGGTACACATTTGCATTATTTCCTCTTTCTATCTGTTTGAGCTTTTCACATAACCAATCATTTCACTTTGTGGGTATAATATCTATCATTATTTCCACTTAATGTAAACAAGGTGCTGATTATATTTTCCTACTTTATATTTCCCAACTATACACATTTTTTTACAGCAACGGAGTAGTATGTATGAATACATAGTATTCAAAAAACGGTACTCAAAAAGTACACGGATAACCTTCTACTTCCACCGAGATTCTGCAGTGCGCATTCGATGGAAACTTTAATATCTCATGGTTATCCCATTAATAACCAATGGAGGTGAAGCTATGCAACTGACGCCTTTATAGCATATGTGTGTGGAGTTCTGTGGAAAAACCTAAAATCAGACTTTTTCCTTTTCCTTGCTCTTCCATCTTTAGCAGCGTAATTATCGGCAGAGAGGCTTTATTCCCACCAGCCATCATAACAAATTAGTGCTGACTGCTGGCCGCCAAAATATCGACTTCCCATTCCACGCCGGCCTCATTAGTCACCTGAAGCACCTTTTAATTACTCCCCTCCTCTCTGAAAATCTTTCGATATGGATCCGCCATTTTCTGCCGTCCGTTGTCGATGTGCTAATGCGATTATAGTTCCTCATGTAGCTGTTTATTTATGTATGTTGAAGGCATGTGGCCCCCTGAGTGGGAAGAGGAGATTAAAGAGAGGGTCAATATTATCTCAATTAACCTCAGTCACTGGACACAGTCATCTCTCTACTCACCCTCAATACTCCTGCTGAAATAGACAGAGTGTAATCCAGTGTGATTCCCTCATGTTTTTGACTGGACCTGGCTTTTACTTGGTGACATTGAAAGTTGATGTGAAATATATTTGTAGGCTAAGCTGACAAGATTCATCTGAAGTAAAAACATGCATTTTACTGTACATCAAGAATATTAAGAATATAGTAGCTGACAATGGGGGTCCTTGTTTTTTTGTTACCTGAGATAATCCTGTAATCCAATTAATTTACTTGAAATATCCCGCTAAATAATTTCTTAAGAATAACTTCATCTTAAAATCATCTTTAAAAAAAAAATGATTTCAAAATCACATATACATATTAGCACTATCAACGTTAATGCATTGACACATGCGTTAAAATAATAGCGCAAATAAAATTACTGAAGCATCTGATATTGCCTCATTAACGTAATTCACATCACGCATTCAGATTATCACACAGTACATCTACAATGGTACAAGCATATGTGGACATTTCTATTCTAACCCTTTAACCCGATTTTTTGCAATCAGATCATTTAAATTCGTTAAACTCCGGGAAAGTTTTCAGTCCAATGATCCAGTAAGCAAATTCTTTCAAGCAACTGGTCCAAAACAGTGCTAATGTAAATAAAATCAGGCTGATTACATCAGAGATGGCAGAGAGAGTAGAGACTTGCGTTGCGTTTTCAGTGTGTTTCGCTTTAAAACACAAGCTCTGTCATATTCTGTGATTGCTATATGCTTAATTTCATGATAAGTGTGCAATTAATCACAATTAAAACATTATTCTTTTGACAGCCCTGGTCCCACTTTATATTAAAGTCCCCATGAAATCAAAATGGAAGTTTTTTGGCTTTTAGTATAAATGTATTAACCCTAATCCTATTAACTAACCCTTAAAAAAAATTATTAAAAAAATTGAGTGATTGTCAAAACATTTGGTAATTAAACAGAATTTTATTTTTTTAAGTAATAAGTACTTAAAAATAGTAAGTATTGTAATAAGAAAATTTATATTAAGTTTAGTGACAACACAATGTTTACATGGTACAATGACTGGTATGCTACTGTTTTTATTATTGCTTTCACAATTTCAATTCAATTCTTGTGATTTGATTCTGATCTTGATTCAATATCGATTCCTTTGGATACATTTTAGGTACAGTTGATACGTGTTAATTTTTCTCAACAAAAAAAACCTCACCTAATGCTGTAAACATACAGAGCCCTGTCAGCTGGTATTATTATTAAAGGTTAAAAATAACATCTCAAATTAAATATAATGCATTTTTTTATAATAACAACATTATAATATTTTAATGATATAGATAAAAATAGAATTAATATGTAATATAGTTATCATATTTAGCAAAATACTCCTCTCTATAGCAATTTTTTAAGTCCAACTAACGTGCTGTGGTCATTAAATGGCTTTCCTGAGGTAACGTTAAATGTAACGTTACGTGACATATTGTTCTCCAGCTGTTTTATGGACCTCTTTCCGCGGTTGAAAAACACTGATCGATTGATTTATTTCATTTCGGTAAGTTGAACTGCATCTTTCAAATTACCTATTGATCATTTGTGTTTATTTAGCCTACTATTAACTAGTAGTAAAGAGTAACAGATGATCGGTTCACGTGCCGCTTGAACTCTGTCAGAGATCTGTCACGTCACATTTACAAGCACCAAAACGGTGTTTATTGTTTGAATTTCGCAATTAAATTGACAGAATCTGAGAGCTGAGAATTTGTTTCATTGCAATAGTAACCTTCTCTATCTTGTCTGTCGGTGTCAGTGTCCTCTTTGCTTCACGATTTTTCTCTGCGTGAGGAAATGCATGTGTGGCGTGAGAGCGTGTAAAAAGTGACAATTGCGTGAGTCTCACGGTGAATTCGTGAGAGTTGGGAGCCCTGCGGATTCAGTTTGTAAATGTTTGTAAGACTTTTTTTTTTTTAGCGGGTGTGCTTGTGCTGCCGCGGTCTTGTTCATTTGCCATGTTGTTTGTGTATCTCTATGGCAAACACGCGCGGGGGAGGGCTGAGCCTGTTCGGAACTACGGGAGCCCAGAGGGAAGCGTCGGCGGATGTTAAAGAGAAAACCGATTTTCATTCAAACAAATCGACGTAAACTACACATTCGAGTTAATCGATAAAACCGATTTATCGCCCAGCCCTACCGGTGCCATGCATGCACCAACATAAATTTCTAAACTATACATCTACACAAACTACACTTGCTCACCATAATTATGTTCACTGTTTTGCTTTAGTAACAGTTGTCTAAATCTAAAAGGGGAGTCTATTAGACTGTGGCTGTCATAAGCTATAAAATGCAGCTTTGCCAAGCTCAACAGCTCTGTCCGAGCTGTGATATAAACTAAACGCTATTGGCTATTTCAAAAGGGGGTGGGGCTGTTCGATATGTCCCGCCCTGTTTTCCTGTTTCAGTGGATATTACGTCAACACATTGAATAATGCTGCGTGTTTCAGGGCACTTCAGTGAACCTTTAAGTGTCTTTAACTACTGTGTACTAACATTTAAATTAATGATTTGATACAATTCACTTATTGTGTACAAACATGTTTTTACATTGTACGTATATTATTATAATTACCTGCATTTAATTATATCTGTTAGAATTTCTGTATTTACAGCTATAATTACACTGTTGACTCTTTCCTTTTAACCCACCCTGAAACCTACACATACCACTTAACCTGTCCCTAACCTTATACCCGTATCCCACCTCAATAGCAGCACAAGTGTTTTGCAATCCATTAACAAAATAAGTACATTGTACTTAATTTTTGTGCAAGTACATAGTAGTTAAAGACAAGTGTAATTTATGAAAAGTACTATTATTATTTAATTATTTTTTATTTTATATATATTCTTTATATATGTATTATATCATTAAAATGAAAATTGTTATGCCTTTTAATTGAATTCAGAATTGCATTTCTATCAGAATCTTACAAACTTCAGTTCCCTCATGAAATTCTAGGGGTTAATGAAGCCTGGTTGGGAAACCCGATAAAAGCCATAAAAAGCCATAAAATCGCTGAGAATCTTGTAGAATTTGACTTACATTTTAAAGACTACTTGGCCACCCCGTGATTGTGTGCGCATGTGATTTTGTCAGTGCTCTGTTGCGTGTAATTTGCTACCTTCCCATCCTTTACTGGACGTTTGAATTGATTTAGCTTGTAACCTCCAAATGGATTCAGTCTGACTGGAAAAAGCACGTTTGACTGTAGTGAGTGTGTCAAATCTAAAAACCAACTATAGTCTAATGTATACTCTATACGTGGAAAATTAAGTTCTGTTGATATGATTTGCATTTGACGTGTGTGAAGTTCATGGTTTTCCTTATTAGCATGTCTCAGTCTTGAGACATTTTTGAAGCGCTGTCTTGTCGCTAAATGCTGATACTCAGCAAGCTTGTGTCCTGGTGAACAGCTCAGGCATTGGTGTGTGCGCTCTGCATCCAGGATTGGTGGCTGATAAATGAAAACCCTCCCTCGTGGTCTCTCAAGTGAGTAATAGAGCTCGAAATTTCATTTTGCAAGCGACTGATTTAATGATCCAAAGGGTAATTAATGGGCTGATTATCTTAATGTTAAATATGGCCAGCAGCAATTAGACTGACCTCCCGCCTGTCAAGGTCTGGGCTACTCTCGTCTTTCAATTAGGGGCCTGTTTGGGGGGTGTGAGCTGGAGGTAAGGGGGAAGAGACGTGTTGTCTTCCATACCTCTTTTTCCACATGCATCATTCCTCGTTCTCCAGGCTGGAATTATGTTTTAGAGTGATCACACCCAGACAGCCCACCTGGATCCGACTAGAGAAATAGTATGCCATTTTCAGCCTCTCTCTTTTTTCCTTTTTCTTCTTGACCCACCTATTTCTATAAGGTTTTGTTTAGCATTTAGCCTCAGCAACCTCTGCCTCTTCTTCCAGCCTTCACTGTTAATCGTCTTTTAAGAGAATGTCAAGAGTTGAATTAATGGTGCTGTATGTTAGCTGTTCTAAAACTATACTTGCTGATTTGGACACGCCCCCCCTTTCTAAAACCCCGCCCTACAAGAATACTATTGCATTTTAAGCACTGTTTAACCACAGCGTCTGTCTTGAGGAAATTAGGAAAAAAAAAAATGGTCAAGCAACCTCCACTGGACCACTTGAGATAAACTGACCCTAATGCCTAAAACTGTTTGTAGCATTTACAATTTGTTTGACTTTTTAGTCTTTTAGCTTTAATTCATTCGAACAAAACAATGTCGAATTTTAATGTTGACCATTTATCGGTTATTGGATTTAGGGCAAACATTAAAAAACATTTTTTTTAAATCTGTTTAAAAATCCTTTTTTGTAGTTTATTGATCCTTGGACTGTTATAATTCAGGACACTTAAATCAGTGATATCTGTCAGTTAATAGGGCTATTATATTGAGCCATTAAAACATGTTCTCTGTATTTAGCTGTTTGCTTTAAAGCAAACGGAAAGTTTCTTCCTGTTGCCTCATGGGCTGCTTGGCCGTTATGTGCGATTGAGCCCGAGAGAACCTCTAAATATACCCATTAACCTTTTACTGCCTGGGATAAATTCACACCTTCTCTGCCTCCAAAACTCTATGAGGTCGCTCATAGACACCGCTATGGGCTTATTTTTGGGATTGTTTGTGACCACACACACGCATTCACACACACTCCCTCATAGGCGATAGGTTTTGGCATGAGTGCTCTTTGTTGGCAGCTAGGCCATGTTGCAGTCTCATTTTTTTAATTAGTGTGGTGCTGCCATGGACACCAGAGCCCCCTCTCCCCTTCCTCACACACTAGGTGCCGGACTGTATTAGCGGGCCAGGCAGGGTAGGAATGACAGCTCTGCTAATTGCGCCTCGTGGTGACTTATTGGGAGGGTGGCGCTCGCTGGCATCTCACACTGCCAACCCTCAGCAACACTCTAACGTTTCGCAGCCTGTCACCAAGCGTGAATCTTAAAGTGTGAAATACATGCATTGTGTGCGTTTCACACACCCCTTTGTTCCAAGTGCATGTTAGTGATATACTTGTTTTCTCATGTTATCTGAGTGTAATCAATAGCAGGAAACACTATTTGATTTTTACTGATTATAGTGGAATGCTACAGAAGTTACGTTTTTTTGTAGGCGGGACATGGAAACGATTGTTTTAGCACCTCTGGTTCCATCGTCCTGAAGTCAATGTTTTTTTTTAATGGGTTTTTGGTTAAATTCCTGAAATAAGGTTTGTGGTGAACACAAGTTCAAGGTATTTTTCACATTTTATTCTGAGACATAAAATGTATCAGTAATACCTCCTGTGAATTATTATTATTATTATTATTATTATTATTATTATTTTATTTTTTTTAATCCTTTTGCTTGTCTTGAAAAAGGCGTTTTCTAACAAGTGAATGAGAGAGACTAAATAGGTTATTGGGTATATGAAACGTCATCACACTGATAAGGGGGGACTCGTCTAATCACTTGTTGTGTTTATAATCATGTTATTCTAACTCAGACTTTTTTTTTAAATAATGAAATGAAAGAGTTGCCTACAGCTTAATGGTGGTGACATTGAAGTCATGTGATCATGGTGTAGTTTGTTTATAGCCGGTGGTGAGTGTATTTAGGCTTCAAAATTCATGAAAGTTGTTTTCATTTGTGAAGATTGTTATAATGAACCAAACGTGTCAGGGCTTATAAGCACCGTGCTTATTTTTTGGCAATAAAAAAAAAAAAATGCAAAGATAAAGTACAACACCATGATAACTGAGCTTTAACAACACAACTAAGACCTTAATGTAAAGCAAACCAGCTAACTTACTAACAAACTAACTCTCTTGTCTCTACCATGGCACAATCTGCTTGATGATGGGTGGGTGAAGGTGGGTGAAGGTAGGTGTTGATTTGCAGACTAGGGTGTCTAACATCTGTTTTATGGAATCCAAGAAACTTCCATCAGACAGCTGAGATATTGAGCTCCACAAACCGCCTGACTCCCGTAGCCACATGCGTCATCATGAGCAATGTCTGGCCTATAATAATTCAGCAGTAAGTGGCTAAAAAAGAGCCTCTTTATGGCCAGATATCGGTCTCTGAAAGGGCAGAGCTAACAGATTTCAAATTAGACCCGGCTCTTAATCTGGGCTGGGGTGCAGGTGTGCGTCCCCAAAGCTGAGATCAGATTGGGCCCTGGGGACGGATGAGGGGGGTGATTTGGGGAGGCCTGCTGGGCTTCATTCTTCCTCCGATCCAGACGTAGACGGAGAGCGACGTACTATTAATGTCCCATGAGTTACTCGCATAATGTTACTCGTTGAACTTGATCTCTTAGTGGAAAAGGAAAGAAGAATAATCACATTTTAAATTTCAACATGTGCTGCGCACCTTCTTTCTGTATGTACCTGTCCTTATCGTTTTCCTGTCAGTGCGGGCAGGCATTCAAGGAGGTCCATTTCTTCAGCATTAACTGGCTGATCCTGCATCGGTCAGCCTCTGACCTCTTCCCAGTGTGAAGACCGGTGATATGAGCCAACTCATGGCCTGCATGTTAAACAGCTCTCGTGTCGTTATCTTTCTCCTCTCTTTTTCTCTTTCACTGACAGAAAGCACTGCGCAAATGTTTCAAATAATTGGCTGCCCCATTCTAATTCATCTGTAAAAGGACTTCTTGATTAGATTAGTCTAATAGACATTATTTTTTACATGACTGCCTGCCATTGCCTGTAATCATGTCCCAACTAGGTTAACAAGCCTTCCAATTTACTATTGACATTAAACTGGCTGACAAGAGCCAATCAGAGCACGGCGTATTATGAAGAGGACTGATAATGTGAAGCAAGAGGGCATTTAATGCCTGAATCATCACATTGTCTACCTTTTTGTCCAATTTAATACAGGATAAATAATGTTTATGTATTTGTGTGGGTTTTTTCCTCCCTTTCTCTCGCTCTGTCAGTGAATTTTCTTTTGGAGTTTTCATGGTTTTTTTTTTTATTCAGGTCAGGAAAAACTATATATAAATGTCACATTTCATTATTTCTTGTTTAAATACCTCTTTTTGAACTGTTAAATCTGTTCATGTGAAAGCCAGACGAGAATGTCAGCTTTTCGAAGCCTTTGTTCTTGTGCAGGTTCGAATATGGGTTTGAATCCAGCCTGTGTCACATCCTGATTCTGCACTTCTCCCATCATACATGGATCTGATGGGAGCATAGTGAGTACAGATAAAGATCAAGCCCTTTGCGGTTTTACGGATGCTTAGCACATTTCTTTTCCGTCTCTCTCTCGCACATACACTTTTTTTTTTTGTCTCTCTTTGCCCTTTGGCCCCCATTTACATGCTGCCACTGAAGCGTTCTGATCCAGTTAATGGAACCTCGTATGAGTGTGGCCCATTGCCTCCAGTGGGACTGATTTGAGTGTGGCGCAGGCCAGAGCTCAGTCAGAATCAGAAACGCTAAGTGCCCGTAATATTAAAAGAAGCGCTGAGCTTAATTATCTGTGTCTATCCAAGGGCAGCTAACGACTAGACTAGAGAGGATAATTGATTTCAGGCCCTTGTTTTTTCCTTGTTAGAAAAGGGGGTGGGAGGAGGGGGGGGGGCAGGAACAGAGCAGCTCTTGGAGTAAAATTGTCCTTTTGTGGCCTTATTCACCTCATGAATTCTCTGTCATTGACGTTTAGTTTTTTTTTGTTTAGTTTTTTTTTAGGGTGGGGGTTTTCCATTTAGAATGTGAATATGGATTAGAATTGAAGAAAATTGAGATTTTTTTACAGCACTCTCTTTGGGTAGAAAGACATAAGAAACAATATTCCAAGTGTAAAAGCCAAAAATATACTTCGGCTATCTGCGTTCTGCAATGGGTTGTGCGCTATCCGTGTGACTGAATTTTTGTCATAAGGTGGGTACGCGGACGTCCGCGTGCAGCCCAGTTTTGTGTCCGCGCGGACAACTTGAGCGCGTGACTTGAGCGCAAAGTCCACTAGATGTGCACCAAACGTGTCTTTCCACACTCACGACTGTATACGTGGAGAGGAATATTGTTGTTTTAAAACAACATAGAATGATTTCTGAAGGATCATGTGACACTGAAGACTGGAGTAATGCTGAAAATACAGCTTTGATCACAGGAGTAAATTACATTTTAAAATATATTAAAATAGAAAAGTTATTTCAAATTGTCATAATTTTTGTATTTTTAATCAATTAAACGCAGCCTTGGTGAGCAGAAGAGACTTCTTTTAAATACATAAAAAATCTTACCGATCCCAGACTTTTGTACGGCAGTGTATATAAGAAACTATTGTAATCAAATCCCACCGCTTAACAAAATCTGATATCTTACTACTGATTGGACACAGGAGGCTTATTCAAGACATGTAAAAGGGCTTGAGATTTGTGTGTGCCTCTGTAAGTAAGGGTTAAAGCACTGAGATGAATGAGCTTGTGTGTGTCTGCTTCTGCGCATGTGCAGGTAAATGTGCACTGCTGTCTGTTTGACAGATTTAGCCTGTCAGAGTTCATTACCTGTGAGTCAGTAGGACACTAATGAGCTGAATTAGTGGTATAATTAGCCTGAAAGAAAAGAGCATCAACGTCGATCTCTTCTCTATGAATTTCTCTCTCTTTTGTTTTACTCGGCCAAACCTGGAATTTGGTGATCTCAGTTGCACAAGGTAGTTCGCATCTGATATGTGGTCTGTGTGAACTTTGGCAGAAGTTCAGAGGTGTGTGTTTAGGGTAGGGGATCTCTGGGGGCTGTGGCAGCTGGAGGGCTGTCCTTTCACGGGACGCTGCATTAGCCGACGCCTGTCAGTGTTGGGTAAACAGCCGCTGGCTTTGAGCTGGACAGGAAGTGCTGGCAAGTGGGTAAACACAAGCCCACAAAGTGATCGTCCAGGAAGAACACAAAGCGCATTTGCACTCACAAACAGGAAACCGTCCTTACGAGGGATTGATGTAGACTCCCGATAATTCCCCCATGACCCAGCCTGTTGCATTCCAACGTCGAGGCTACTGTCTCACCTCCCACCTTCCCCTCAGGTAAATGTTCCAAAACGGCAATGCAACACACTAATGAAGCTATCACGCAAACAGTTTTACAAACACAGTATCTGCAGTTTCCGTCAAAATAACACTGACTGCACGTATTGTCACTGTTATTTAATCACTTTTAAAAAACAATTAAAATAAAGATTTTAAAGATTAGTACATGTTTTAATGGAGATAACATATTCATTTATGATTTTACAGTATCATAGTCAATGACATGTACATTTTTATTAATCTATTAATTTTTTCAAAAAATGCATTAAACATTCAATTCATACATACATTGACTTGAATACACCTGTGATGAACTTGATTTAATTTCTGAATTAAAATTCATTTTGATAATTTTGGGGGCATAAAGTTTAAAATATGAATGATTGTTCCAACTGCACAATGATGAAAAACTCATTAAATGGATGAAATTCTTGGGACGAAAACACAAGGTATTTTGATTTTATTATTATGGGGTAAAAAAAGCAATATAAAAACAAAAAAAAACAAATATATCATAAATATCTTAATACGTGTTTGCCAAATCATGACCAACAGCAGGAATAAACAGAAAATTATGTTACAGAAATGTCAATAAGTATGTTGACAATTCAGATTTGATAGTCAGTGTTAGCTTTTGGTAAAATGTCTTATGACACTACCCCCAGAAAAAATAAAGATACTAAAAATATTTAAAAAAATTATTTAAAAAAATACTTTTTCCTTAAAAATAGAAATGTACACTTACACTGATGATATTCAAGATGTAAGGACAATATGTTTTTACTTTTGGTTTAATAGTTATACCACATGACATATTTAGTAATTTAATTGAAATTTTGTTCAAATTTAGTTTTTGAAAGTCATTATGAAACCAATATGAATACGAAGAGTACATTTGTACGAGCTTTGTACATGCATTTTAAACTATATATATATATTTTAAAATACGGTTTCTTTATCTTAGAAAATCGTATTTGTCACTGACCTAGAAACTATGGTTGTCATGGTCAGTTTTTGCACACATGTTCTCAAAGGGCCTGATTGAGGGAATTATACACTATGTTCAGACTTGACTCATTGCAGACAGACAGTTTGGATCTAACTTGAATGGCCAGTAAATTTTAATTAAACTCATGCTGAAACCTGCAGTCTGCTAGTAGCATTTCTTCCCCTGTAGGTCTATAGACACTCACACACACATAATGATACATGGTCATGGAACAGAACTGCTAATTAATTAAATTAGTCGTATTCCCATTTAAGGACAAATTCCCAAAGATTCAGATGAGGTACTAATGATTTGGTGTGTGTGCGTGTGCGTGTGTGTGCGCGTATGTGCGTGTGCGTGTGTGTGCGCGTATGTGTGTGCACGTGCGCGTTGAAGCACGACGCCCATCCTCTCCCCTTACACTTGTCACCATGACTCCTGAACCCTGTTTTTGTTGTCTTTGCAACCATGTCACACCCATTTACACTTCCATTTATGTGTGTATAAGTGTGTTTGTACATGTTTAGAGAGACCTAAAGTCAAACGATAAACGCTATTGTCTTCCTCAAGGTTTATAGATTGAGCAGTATTTCAAATCAAAACTGATGTTAACCCAAAACAGTCCCAAAAAAGCTACCAGCTACATTTGTTTTCATATATAATTGACAATGTTTTTAGTGTTTTTAAGAGGTTAACTGCTAAAAGTTTAGACTTTTTTTTTTTTTTTTTTTGCCAGCCGGGCTTGGCCCTTAGCAACGCTGCTAACTGGGGAAGGCATGCGTTTCAGAGGGCAGTGAAGTGCTCCACATTTCCTCTAGACACAGAGAGGCAGAGGGGCAGTGGGGAGATCCTGCCGAGCCTCTTCCTCTCTCTTTTCCCCTCCTCTATCTCCCTCCTCCATGGCTCCCAGGATGCTTTGTGTGGGGGCTGTGGTCCGTGGCCCTCGTGCCAGCCCTCTCACTCACCCTGGGCTGACCGTCAGCACCCGGAACATTCCGTGCTGCTAGACCCCCCTCTCAAAACACACACAGTTAATAAAATTCTTCAACTTTCCCACAGATGCTGTGGCTTTTCTCTCCTCCTCCTGTCTCCTCTCTTCCCTGTCTCTCCTTCCTGCTCTTTCATCCCATCTGTTTTTTCTTTACTTGTCCTACTGTGAATCAAATGTTCAATGCTGGAAATTCTGTAAGAACTTTCTCAGTTTCTTGATACTGCTATATATATATATTAGGGCTGCACAATATATAGAAAAATTAACGTTATCGCGATAATAGTATATGCGATATCCGTATCGCAGAGAGGTGCGATAAATTGCATTTATTTTATGTGCCAAGCATTGTTTGATGCATGCATGCATAGGTTGTTTATCCAAATTCGACCAATCAAATGGGGCCTTACTATCTTTATACCCGCCTCCCCAGTAGGTGCTATTATGCTATTGGCTAGATCGGGCCCAAAGGGGAACCTAGTGGCTCAGAGCAGAGAGTGGAAAATAAAAACTAATGGCGGGAGTAGAGACAAGCGAGGAAAATGACAACAGCAAAGAACCTGGGCCTAAAAAGAACTGTACGTCTGAAATATGGCAATATTATAGAGAAGACGTGTCATAAATGCAGGTACTGTGTAAGGGGCCGTTAACATATCGCGTCTAAAAACGCATGGAAAGCACGGCTGCGCCGCTATCTCCTCCTTTCCACAAGCTCTTGCGTCTGTCGTTGCTATGCAACCATGACCTGCGTGAGCTTGCGGAATTCTGAAAAGTTCAGATGTTCTCATCTCGTCGCGCATAGGCGGGCCTGGAAAAATGTGCTTCCATTTTGAGCGCGCTTGCCACGCGCTGCATTTGAAATATTGAGTTTGCACGCGCAAAAAACGCGATATGTGAACATAAGTGACGGTGTCACTAAGTAGTGCCGGAAAATTTTGGCTACATCGAGAGGAAACTAATCTCCAGTCCACAGTCATCTGGAACGCAACCTCAGGGAGTTATATGAAGAAAGTGTAAGCCCAAATCTACCAAAACTGCTAACGAAATGCCAAGTAACGTTAACAATAACAGAGTCTCACAGACAACTATTAATCAAAGTGTTGCATGTGTAATGTTAACACGTTAAAAAAAACTGAGATATTCTTCAGAAGAATATCTATTAGCCTACCTGTTTATTTTAGTATGATCATTACATATATAAATGATAAAAATAAAATAAAAATAGCATTTCTCTAGGGAAATGTTATATTGCAAGAAATATCGTTATCGCAATACTCAACAACAATGTCGCATATCACATACTTTCCCAGTATCGTGCAGCCCTAATATATCACGCTGAATTGTAAAGTCCTAACTTACGTGCTGTATTAACATTTGGGATCATCATTATGTATGTGTGTGTGTGTGTGTGTGTGTGTGTTCACTTTAAGACTAATTCATTTGCAAAGACTAATCACTTTCTTAAGGGACAAGTCTTGCCATTTTTTTGTGTAAAAGATACTTTTTTTGTTTTATATATATCTATTAGTCTTAACAAATTGCTTGGACAGCCCCTTCCTGTTATGTTCAGTGTCTCTTGATTAGAATAAACTGCAAAGTGAACTAGGCTTGGGCGGTATCCAAATTTTGATACCGTCAAACCTCCTCCCTATTTTACCGGGGTATACGGTATTACCGTGACTAATTAAAAATTATGACATAAGGCTCAGACAGCGTCACCAAACTGTTGGCTTGTGCCTACACCGTTCAGAAACTGAATACCAGATCGGGCCCAAAAAAAATCAAGCTCAACCCTTGCACGTTGTGTCCGAGCCCGGCTGGCGGCATTAAATGTACTTATGAGCCCGAGCCCGATTAGACTTGACTATTTTTAATACGTGGGCCATTATAATATGGCGGCGCCAAATATTTTTTTAACACAGGTGCTGAGGGGGTGATAGATATAAATACTATTAATAAATGAGCAAAAATGGGACACTTAATATATAATATTTAATTATTTTAATTATCACAATTAAAGTATTAATTTTATTAAATTAAACAAGCACAACATTCAACATTCAATCAAATATTATTAAAGATTTATTATTATTAATAATTTTTTTTCAACATAATATCTCATTATTTTGAAATGTGTGCGTGCAACAAGCAAGAAGTGCATTTGTAAATCCGGTGACACGCGTCCATTGATTTTTATTAATACAACTTTTCTGTCAACGTCTGCTAAGTTGACGATCGCCATCTCCTAGTGAACGCGCATATATAGAGAGAAATGCAAATCATGGATTACATAATCAGAAGGTATAGGCTAGCCTTTTTCTTTTCGTTTTGAATTGTTTCGTTTAAAGAAATTGACGATCAGCATCTCCGTAGTGAACGCGCCTATAGAGAGAAATGCACATCATGGATTAATCAGAGATGCTGCCTATATTTCTTTTTGTTTTGAATTGTTTCGTTTAAAGAAATTGACGATCGCCATCTCCATAGTGAACGATAGAGAGAAATGCACATCATGGATTACATAATCAGAGAGTAGGCTAGCCTATTTCTTTTCGTTTTGAATAGTTTCGTTTAATGAATTTGATGATCGCCATCTCCGTATGAACGCGCATAGAGAGAAATGCACATCATGGATTAAATAATCAGCAAGTGGCCTATTTCTTTTCGTTTTGAATTGTTTCGTTTAATGAAATTTCAAGCTTTATTTAGATATAGGCCTATCTGTCATGTCTGTGAGGCATACACTGAGTTTCGGTTAATTTATGATGAGATTTCAATGCAAGTGACCGCGGCATATGACATGTCATGATTATATTGTCTGCTATATATTTGATTCTTATTTATTAAATCCAGGCAATTGTTTGATGAAAAATTTATTAAAATGAAGATACAATTTATACAAAACGAAATTCACTTTAAAGAAAGGCCTTTTACAAAACAAAACTTAATTAAGTGGTTAAAATGTCTGACTCCCGATGCATCCCATCTTACTCGTGCTGTTCACTTTTCATTATCAACATAGATGAAAAAAATAACATAATATTTTAACAAATATGAACTAATGCGCTTATTTAATGAACTCGGGGCAAAATGCATCCTCGCATCCTCGGGTGGTTGTTTCAGAGATGCGACATTAGGTTAGAGGTGTTTCCATCTCTCGCGGTCACCTTTTTATTGCACAATTTACAAATTGCCTCGTCACGTCAGTATTTACCGCCTCTCCCTTCTCTCTCTCTCTCTTTTTCCTCCACACTGTCACTTGATGACAACCACACAAGCATTTTTAGGCATTAAATAAATTATATTTATATATTATATATAAGTGCCGGTAATGACGGTATTGAAACTGATACCGTTGCTATTTTAAGACCCCGCGGTATACGATATTACCGTAATACCGCCCAACCCTAAAGTGAACCAGACTTTATGCTGCTAATCAAATGTCTGGCTGTAGTTTGACATCAACAGGTGATTGTTACTTGTCTTTTTCCCATGTGTGCCATGTTTGTGCGTGCGCGTGTTTGTGACTGTGAGCCGTGATGCTAGCTGTGACTTTAGACAGATAATCTTTGAGTGTGCTGTGGGGGGTTCAGGTCCGTCAGCATGGCTTTGCTGCTTTGATTAAGAAGGATGTCACTAAACCATCGATCCCCTGGGCTATTGATTACCTATTTTCATCCATCTGCCTCTCTGATAAAATGTTATCTCCTCTGCACTCTGGCCCCTGACATCCATACAAGGCTAATTTGTAATCGGGGTGTCCGAGTTTAACCCTTTGAGACACACTTGAGTTCATCTTTCAAAGCCCATCATGGCTGTGGTTTCCTCTATTACAAGCAGTGGATAGAAAATATCAACTTGGAATTAAACAAATTGGGCAGTTTTTATAACTTTAAGCATAATATTTAAAATGTATTTTAATATTTAATTTTTTGTTTATTTAAAATAATCTGTGGTTTCTAATACATTTAAAATGATAGATCAGATTCACACACTAGTGCAATGGTTCAAAACCTTTTTGACTCTAAGGCCTCCAATCTCCAAGACAATATGAAGGACCTCTAGTCTAAGCTGAGATGTATCTCTGGTTACACATATTTAGGGCCCAAGCGCCAAGGTGTGAGGACCCTCTTGGAATTTCTGTTTATTATTTGTATAATTATTTGTAACACTTATTGGGGCCCCCACTGAAGTTTGCCGAGGCCCCCTGTTTTAGAACCATTGTGTTGGTGGTTGATCTATATGGGGTTTTTTAATGGCCAATAGACAATATAATTCCGTAATATACACATGAATACAATTAAATGTAAATTAATGTTTAATCTAAAATGAATTATTTTTTAGATTTATTTACTTATTTTACTTTTTACTTTTTACTTTTTATTTTACTAAATTTCAATGAAATCTTTTACTTAAATTGTGTCAATATTTACTCAACATATTATAAAATACATTTCTGGTAGTTAACATTAACTTGAAAGATTGGCCTATTAACTTTATTGTACATCATATTTAATTGGACAGAAATTAAAACTAGGTTGTGAGGTATACTGTCGTGGTCAGAATTATTGGCACCATTGGTAAATATGATCAAAGAAGGCTGTAAAAATAAAAATAAGTGCATTGTTTATCCTTTTAATCTTTCATTCAAAAAATCACAAAAATCTAACCTTTCATTGAAGTAAAACTACTGAATGTGTGGGGAAATCAAAATGATCAAAATAAATATTTTTCTCTAATACACGTTGGCCACAATTATTGGTAGGCCTACGCCTAGAAATTCTTATGAGTAAAATATATCTATATGTATATTCCCCTTCATATTTACAATTTTAACACACACCATTGGTCTAGGAACATGAAATTATCTAGCCATGAGTACCTGTTTAACAACAGTATAAATACGAGGCAACACACAGACCAAAGAGGACGTGTGTCTATATTGTCTTAAGTGAAGACACACCAGGTGAATAAAAAAAAAAAAAAAGTAGATATCAGCATGAAACGTCCCCAGTTGATTACTGACATTAAAACAAATATCTTTTGTATTACAAGTTTTTAGAATATTTATGCAAATTAGGTATTACCTCATTAAATATGTGCTAATTTGCATACATTTCCAAAAGAGAAATCTGAACATTGGATAAAGCCAGATTCAAAATTCTTGTTTAATTTTGTTGACATATTAGAGTCAAAGAGGGGATTTTGGATATCTCTTTTTATCACTCCATTAATCAGAAAAAACTGTCAACAGCCATAAAAAATCCATTTTCGCCCTGTTTTTAGGAATAAATTGTTGTATAAATCATAATCTGAATGATGTATGAACAAACCCCTCTGTAAAAACCTTAAGAACATAGGTAGGAAAACAACTAGAAAGTTTGGTGTATGTAAGTGCTGCTGAAGTGGAGATTTCTGGCTCAGAGTATGAGAAAAAACCCATTTTGAGAAAACGGCCTTTAAAGATTTGTATTGTAAAAATTCATACTTTTTTAGTGGAAACAACTATTTACAGACACAATATCTCATCAAATCATTAGCAATCAACAATACAAACCACCTCAAACACATCAAAACGTATAACACAGCATTTATGGCCTTCAACTGAACAGAACCCCAGTCAAAAACACACTCTGGAAATGTCAGAGCACGTCACGTGATGCATCTGAACGAATCACGTTGTCAGAAATTGACATCAGCCAATGAGATTTCGCTTTTAGAGTTAAATGCCCCATTGTACTTTCACGATTGGTTGCTGATAAGAAGGAAATGACCATATTTGTATCCGACAACGTTGTACAGGAGAGAGAGAGCTTTCCAACTGTGTATGTGATGACAGGGTGCAGACAGCGATCGCGGAGCTGCATGTTGATTTAGAATGCCAACTTTTGTTGAATTTAGGAGAAATCTACAGACGCAAATAGACAAAGTGTAGTAAAATAAAGACCTAAATGTGTATTCTGGACTTTTTGTTCACCTCAAGTCTGAAAGAAGACATGTTATTGAAGACAAATAGCCCAAAATCTCAAAATTGACCAGTGAAAAAAAAAAAAAAAGATGGTTTTACCTGCCGTGTCTCCCCATCCTCTGGTCTCATCCAACTCCGGCACATTCAGTTGTCAGACACGACTGGAACTTCAAACGGGACCGGGTTCTATGGTCAGATGAAACTTTTTTTTTTTTTTTTTTTTAAATAGCTTTTTGGCAGCAAACCCACCAGATGGGTTTGGTGCACACAGGGATTAAAAACATTTACCCAATGTGTACGATTAAATATATTACTGGATCTTTAATGTTGTGGGCCTATTTTGGACATCTTGGACATTTTGTTCAGATGGATAATATCATGGATTCTATCAAATACCAACAGATAAAAAATCAAAACCTGTCTGCCTCTGCTAGAAATCTTATAATGGGCCGTGGTTTGATCCTTCACCAGGACAATGATCCAAAACAAACTTAAAGATCAACACAAAAATGGGTCACTGAGCACAAAATGAAGGTTCTGTAATGGCCATTACAGTCCCCTGACCTGAATCCTATAGAAAACTGAAGAGGAGAGTGTATCAACATGGACTTGGGATTTTAATTGTCTGGAGAGATTCTGTATGGAGGAATGGTCTCTGATCTCTTGTCAGGTGTTCTCCAAATGCATCAGGCATTATAGGAGAAGACTCAGAGCTGTTATCCTGGCAAAAGAACAAAAGGAGGTTGCAAAAAGTATTTAATAAAAGGGTGCCAATTATTGTGGCCAATGTGTATTAGAGAAAAACATTTATTTCATAATGAGATTTCCTCCCATTTTTATTTTTACTTCAATGAAAGGTTAGATTTTTATTTTTTATTAAAGGTCAAAAGTATTAATGCAGATTTATTTTCACAGGCTTCTTATTTCATATTTACCAATGGTACCTATAGCTCTGACCAAGACTGTAGAAGTACAGTCCATTCAGTATGTCGTACATTTGTGTGCCTGTTCCTGGAATTGTGTGTTGATCATTCAAATGAAACATTGAAAATTCATGTTTCATCACAACGTCATTTTCATTTATATCAAATTAAATGTGATTTCAGTTTGTCAAAACCTGAAAATGGAAGTGACTCCATTGGTGTGTTAAATCAGACTTTAGTCCTGACATCTCTAATCATCGTGTGTACACTTTGTTCCTGTCCAGATGCTCCTGGTGAGGAGGAATTGTGACAGTAGGATGTCTGTTCTTTGGTCTCATGGGTTGGGACTCCCCGATGGGCAACTGTGTTTTAGGGAACAGCTCAATATCCTCTGCCCAACTCCCTTCCCCTCCCCAGGGGTATCTGAACTCCCTCTTCCCCTCAGATAGGAGCTGAAGCTGAACTAATCCTGAGTTGTCTGAGAAAGGCTGTTTACTCTGTGGGGATTAACAGAGATTAAGTGCTATCATTGCACAGTTTGAGGAGGGGTGCTGTAAACGATCCAACCATTTCTGATGGCCCTCTCCTGTTTGCTTTTGCTTGGTTAACTTGTCAAACACACACTCACATTCTTAAGGCCCCAATATGCTGTATTCACGGCAAAGTTCTTGTTTGTTCTTCATTTAGGTGTCAAAATAAGTTTGAAATTCCTTTGCAGTGGTATAGTGTTAGCGAACATCCCGATGCCACCCTTGCTGCTGGAAGCGGCATTTAGATGAATATGTTAATATGTGCTGCTCACTTTTTCTCTCAATAAACAATTAAACAAAACAGCAGTTAATAAAACAACGGATCATATCAACATGGATATGTTTGAATGAACGATAGATTGCTTTAAAGCAAGCAGCTTTACAGCATTAAAAATTGGATAGTGTCGTATTCAATTATAAGTAACTTCAGTTCATCTCTGTGTAGGCGTTCGTGTGTGTTGTGCATGGCATTTTTTTGTAACTGCGCAGCTCTGCTTCCGAATAATCGAGCCGATTCTGGCCGAGCAGGTACATCTGTACCATCTTACAGGCACCCAGTTTGCGCTTGTCTTTTTATTAGTCTTTAAATTAATTGCTTCCATTTATAAAATTAGCCTACAATAGCAGAAATGAGCCTTTTTGAAATGAAAATAAAGGTCCATGTTTAATACAAATTTCATGAAATTAATTAAAATTTAAATTGAAAATATTTAGGTTCTAATATTTTGTTATAATGTCACAAGTAATAAGCTCAAGGTTTACTGGATTTTACACGATTCTTTGGTTCTTTAGTAGCGTGGGTTTGGCGATAAGTGTAATAAAAAAACAAACATTGTCACGTGTGTACCTTACTACTTCTCACCGCTGCTTCCTGATGGTTTAGAGAACACTGCGAGTCGGCCCCTGATGTTTCAAAGAGTAGTGTGATGGTGAGCGCGACAAAAATAAACGCCTCGTCCGTTTGGGGAGGAGCGTGCGCAGTTAGCGGAGGCTCACGGTGCGGAGCCAGGCGAAAGTATAAACGAGGCTTTACACACGTACATTTACACAAACACACAGAGCAACCATTCAAAATGTGGAGGTATTGTTTCTGTACTGCTCAGTATAATTTTTTTTTTTGTGTGTGTAGTAAAGTCTAGATGCTGTTGTGTGTAATGGAGATGTGAGTGCTAGTAAATGTTTGGCGCTGTGCTAGAAATGAAATCGAAAAGCAGTACACGAATCCCATCAAATTTTAAATGTCATTTGGAATGAGAGCCAGATCAAAACATGCCACCGGTGCAAACCGCGTGTTGACGGCCCCGCGTTAATTCAATCTTGAGCCTAACTGTAGATTCTGTGTGTGTGTTGTTTCAGAGAGGAACGTGAGCGCTGGATCAGGGCCAAATACGAGCAGAAGTTGTTTTTGGCATCGCTGGCGTGCACAGAGCTGTCTCTAGGACAGCAGCTACTGCGGGCCACAGCGGAGGAAGACCTGCGCTTCGTGGTCATACTGCTGGCCAACGGCTCAAGAGATGAGGTCAACGAAACCTGCGGGGAAGGTGACGGCCGGACAGCCCTGCACCTGGCCAGCCGCAAGGGGAATGTTGTGATCACGCAACTGCTCATATGGGTAAGAGCTACAGCACACACTCGTTTTATCACAGCCAACTACTGGCCAGGATGTGTTTGAGTAAAGACCTTTTCACACCAAACGTGAAACCTAAAAGCTCAACTGATCACAAATGAATGGTCTTTCTACACCAAGGGTGAATATTAGCAGAGACAATTTATATAAGAGACATACCACTTCCTCAATCCTCAATAGAACTATATAAGGAAAACCCGTAACGGCAAAGATGGCGGTTGTATGAACATGTCCCGCCCCTCCCGCTGGAAAGCCAATCATCTGCTTTTAACAGTCAAGCCGGGAAACATTTAAACCTATCGTCTGGTTCCACTGACGCATGCGCACAGTTGAGGTTTTGCGACAGCGGAGAGAGAGAGAGAGCGAGCGAGCGAGCCCCGGTCGCGCGCACTCTCGCTCTCTCTTCGGAGCCAGGCGAAAGTGTAAACAAGACTTCACCGTCTCCAAATGATGCGCCTTGCTCTCTCTCCCGCACGAAAATTAATCAAAATAAAACGACATTATGGTAAAAGGTCGGAAGACCAAAGTTTCATGTGGAGCATCCGGAGATTTTGTTTTTCCTGAATTACCGCTGGGTGTGAATTGTGCTAAAATACGTTGCCTTATGTTATCTTCCGCACATTCAGCTGACATAAAATTACTCTCTAAATAAACGAAAAAACCTATCCAGTGATGTATTGTTTTCTGTGTTGACACTAACCTTGTGGGATGTCCATGTCCTAACTGCTGGGATAATCACACAACCATATGGCACATCCAATTCGCGAACTAATGACTCTTTTGAACCGATTCATGTTAATGAATAGTTAAAACAACTGATCTATAAAACATTGTTATTACTGATAAAAGTGCAAACCTGCTTATATTTTAATAATGGAGAACAATATTGACATTGATTATTGCACAACACCGGCATTCTGGATAGAGACGTAAATGAAGTTGGTGTCGTGAACCCTTGCGCATGCGTAGTAAAGTATAACCTGTGGGGAAAAAGGCGTTTTAAACCTTATTTTGGGGCAAAGTCATCAAACTTTTTCAGCGATTTTTATCATATTTTACTGCTGTTTCTATACATGCAGTTTTTATGTCCCGGTGACAAGTGAAAGTGCAGTTCTGACTCTCTGCCCATTCATTTAGATAGGAGCCTGGTCTTGTTAGTCCGAAATAGCTGCCCGGAGGCGTTGCCAAGATGGCGGCCGAGTGGCACGACTTGCCTAAAAGGACTTTGATATTAGTCTGGTGCAGTGTGCATCACTCCTGTCTGATGTTTAACACTTCAACAATTTCCGCAGTAAGAAAATGGAACAAAAATAAAATAAAATTAAAAAAAATATTTTTTCTTTCAATGATGGAATTGAGTCCATAAAGTGTTTAATAATTAAATAATTATTGGTCAGTATTTGTGTTTTCCTGTTTTGATTCATTCTGAAAAACATAATGTATCTTGTGTTTGAATGAGAGAAGTAAAGATAACTATTGCATAAATATACCTGACAGTAAGCCCATAAAAGCTCTATTCAAGAATTTGACATATTTCTAGTGAAGACATTAAGCAGTAATGTGCAGATGGAAATGATGGATAACCGATAAGGGTTTTTGAAAAACAGATTAACAAATCAAGACAAGATAAGCCATTCTGCCATTATCATCCTAATCAGACCAATTTTAATCATTTGGAGTCATATATTTTAATCATTTGGAATCATATATAATACTTATTACATGGCTTGGTTGAATTCCAATGTAGAATGCGGTCTGTTATTTCTTGATAACAGACCACTGCGAAGTATAACACACTGTTGCCATGAAAAACAGAGCGTTGCTATGGACGCAGGATTCTAACCGTAGAGACGGAACGGACTATTTTCTTTAGCGGAAGTAATACAATCGTTTTTAAATCAATAAACTCCTTTTTAAATCAATATTTTGTGTCAAATTATTGATTTATTTGGTGGGTAGCCATGTAATAAGCGGGATAATGTAGAGCGAGGCGGTTGTTATAGCGAATACAACCCCTTCAGGCTGATTCCCGATCAGCCTGTCAGGGTTGTATTCGCTATAACAACCGCCTCGCTCTACATTATCCCTTACATCACCCTGAGGTCCATTTAAAACGTAAGGAATATTTTTGCAATAAAAATCCATTTTCAAACAATAATTTCTGCTGGACAAAATCAAGTCCCGCCCTCATTTTTTTCTTGTTCGAGAAGCTGTTTCACTCGGATATACGTCACAATAGAGAAGAAAAGACTTGCAACTTCTGTTTCATGTCGACTTTAAAGTCTTTTTAATACTATTGTACTGCCTTTCTCTTATCAGAGTGCTCAAATATAGTTTTTAACTACATTCTTCAATAACGGTCTCTTTGCTCAAGGTGTTAAAACAGGGACCTTATTTAAATAATAAAATAATATAATAATCTAAAATAAAACAATAATTATATATTAATAATAATAATTACAAAGCATTTTTATGAAGGATATTAGTGATAGGTGTTACACACAGCCAGGAACAGCAGAGGATTTGTCTGACTTTATGTTCAGGTGTTCTCTTGCTAACTCTCTTCATCTGTCTCTCTGTAGTACGGCGTGGACATCATGGCACGGGATGCTCACGGCAATACGGCATTGGCGTACGCACGGCAAGCTAACAGTCAGGAGTGTATGGACATCCTCCTTCAGTACGGCTGTCCCGATGAGCGTTACCCACTCATGGCCACTCCCAACCTGTCCCGCAGGAACAATAATCGCAATAACAGCTGCAGCAGCATGAACAGTGCAGTTATATGAGGAATAAAACACATACACATGAACATACACTCTGGTCAGCACTCCTCCTCCCTCTCTATACACACCTTCATATGTACAGCTCCACCACTGCATCAGAATCATGAAACTATAGCAGACTCAAGGGAATGATGATGATGATGATGAAGCATGAGAAGAGCTACTGTGTTTGCACTCACGGCCTCCCCTTGCCTCTTGTGAAACGATCCGCACCCTGACTCTGCAATCCCTCTAGTTGGAAACGTTGTCATGGCAAGGTCTTGGCCAGTCGTGTCTTCTATTTTTTTGGGAGAGTACCCTCGTCCAGTGTCTCGCTGCATCGTGGAACAAAAATGAAAACAACCCTGGATTCTGCTTTTCTGACTGTGCCAGTTGAAGCTACCAAGTGCATGATGGGAGAAAAGGGTGTGTATGTATTTGGTAACTGGTGACGCATCTTATAAGCCTCTTTTCTGTGGAGTCCAATAGGAAATGATGGGATACTTTTACACCGAATCTTCAAAATGACCCAGAAGTCCCAGAGAACTTCACTTGGCCACCATGCGTGTCTGGACTTTCATCTCACCCCTTTGACACTGGTTTTTCTGTCTGTTCTCTCTCTCCCTCAGACTTTTTCTTTGCATCTGTTCTGACTCTTTTTCAGTCAGTATGTCCATTATGTCTTCTTTTCTTCTTTATTTTAAAGGAATGTGAAAGGATGTAATTTGACATTTACGGAAAACACCCAAATGTTGAGTCTTACATTTGAAGTTTGAAAATCTGACATGGTCTTTTAAACCTTTTTTGTTTTAACATTGTTGAGTAGCATTTGTCTTAGTGCTCATTACTGGACCAATGGAGGATTCTTAAAAAGGTGTTTAAAGATTTATGTTTCTCAGATGTAAAAAGGGAATTACATTTTTTACTTTCACCAGCTTTTATTTAGCCAATTTTTAATCTTTCTACACGTCAAACTAGCCTTATATGTTGCCCATTGCCCATGTTCATCATCCCCCAAAAAAAATGCACCGCTATGCTTTTCCTCGTTTTAATGAAAGTAATACCACAGGTAGGTTGCTTCGTCTCTCAGCACAGAATATCATGAAATGCAGGACTTTTTTTGTAATGCAGTCTGCTCATGGTGGCCGTTGCTTTCGTACAGTGGCGTGCCTCTCTCAGGTCATCTCTGTCTGTTGCTGTTCACACACTTTACACTGCAGAGTCCGAAACCTCATGCATCTCAGTGAAGAGAAGGGCTCTCTGGGTCTTCAATCCCAATCTGTACATACTTCTTCCTTCTCTTTCATTCTATTTTTTCTCTAAGTAGTGTACTATATTGAAAGTATTTGAAGAAAACACCCCCTCTGGCATAAGCCTTTATTATTATATTTTTACCAGCCCCTTTTCTTGTTTCAGTGCAGGTTTTGGTGTCTGAAAGTGTGCCTGTTTGAGTCGAGTTCCCTCTTTCCGCTCCCTATTCCTCTGAATTGTTCTTCAGAGCTTATTTTTCCTCTTTGCCTTTATCTTCTTCCTTTATTGTGTGTCAAGGAGTATTAAAGCAATACGAAGCCAAAATTCCGCCAGGTAGACACACAAGTAATAATTTCTCGCAGCGTTCTTGAACGTCACCCCGGCGGTCCGAGCTACCATTGTTATTGAGAGATGTAAAGCCGATGTAAGACTCTGTCTCAGGTCGTATATCATTACAGAAGATCCCATGCAGGGTTTGATATTGACTTACTCCATAATATGATTTAATGGGCTTTGATCATTTAATCTCAGCTTCCATTGATTTTACTCTTCGCTAGGTAGTAGAAATGTGAAGGTACTTGGCTTGGGGTTGGAGATGCGAGAGGCTCTGTGTTGTAGAATTGATATTCTGCAATACAAACAATCTGGAAAGTCTTCAAGCTTGTTGATAGACATTTTGGGAATATGTAGAGAAACTTAGATAGTTTAGAAAACAGTGAGAGTTGAAAAGCTTTAGTGAAGGATGTGAGGATGTAAACTATGAGAGAAATATTGAGGTATGTTGATTTTCAGCTCAAAAGGGTGCAGTTTTCGCCTTGTATATAACGTAGCAGGCCTTTAGAGGCTTTACCACAATAACCATTATTTATGACTAAATGCACTACAGAACACCGATCACTTGTTGTGAAGAACCCACAATATAATGTCCACTTTGAATCCTTTCTGTGAAAAAAGTCGTTTTTCTTTTTTTTTCTTTTTGCATGAACGGATGTAAATGTTCTCTTCCTTGTGTAAATGTCTTCGTCTTCATAAAATGAGTGTACCCTGACAGGTGACGCTAAAGAGTCTGCCATTTTAATATGAAAAAAACCCTTATGAACAACTTGTGAACTTTTTTTTTCTTTTTCTTTTTTTGTCAGTCCTCCCATCTCCTCCTTTTGTAATCCATCCCTTTGAGCAAAACTTCTTTTTTGATCATCTGTCTATCTGTAACTGAATAAAGAAAGCATGAATGAGCAAAAGAGACAAAAATCCAACCAATACCATGACAGCAACCAAAGGATCATGCCAGCCCTTGTGAGCAGATAATGCAGACAGTTGGGGGCTTTATCAGTACGTTCCAAGTTGCTTGAACATATCCTCGTTTTTTTTTCTTTCAGTTTCCATTCACCGGTCGTCGTTTTGTGTAAATAGATGTAAAAATGGAGAAACCTGTAGTGTTTGTTTACTTTGTTTTCGTTTGTGTTCGTTACCTCATTTCATCAACAGTCTCCGTGTTATGTTCAAACCCAAGAGACCCGTTTAATTATTTATGAATATGCTAATCTGAAAGGGGAGGAGCTCTCTCACACTACTTGGGTTTTGCATTTGTTCCTTTATTCAGTCCATTGACATCACTACTATCATTCTGATTCGAATTATCGGTGTTGTATTTCTAATTATTGTTGTTATTATATTGAGTTTGTGTCAGCTGTACAGTACTGTGTTGAAAATTATACCTGATGCAGAGTCTTATACTGTAATGTCTCTTTTCAATAAAAAGCTTCTTAATATAATGTTCTCTCCTCGATTTTGTACCCTTTTAATTTATTTACTAGTGTGTGTGTGTGTGTGTGTGTATATATTTATATATATATATATATATATATATATATTATATATAATGTATGTAAGACTTATAAATAAGTGGTTGTTTTGATTTAAATAGGCAAATGCTCAAGACTCTGATTGGATCATTATTGCAGTGATTATTATGTTATAGCATGTTATATGTTTGGTAACAGTTACTCTAACCCTAATTGATGGTGTGTGTAGCTTTTCCTTTCTTAAACAACCATGTAGGAAGACACATCTTGGCCATATTCCAGGATGACAATGTCAAGATTCATCAAGCTCAAATTGTGAAAGAATGGTTGGGAGAAGAATATTTTTCACCCATGAATTCAGACCTTAAATTCATTGAAAGTCTTTGGGATGTGCTGGATACACATTGATATTAATATCAATATATTAAAAGTGTTCTTTTCAGCATATGCTTCATTCTTCTTCCTCCAGACATACCGCTGATCCATAGGGCCGAAAAGTTCCAATTTTGTTTCATCGCTCCACAGAACAGAATCCCAAAACGTCTGTGGCTTATTTATATGATTTTGAGCACTTTTCCTGTGCTTTTGGGTCATCAGTGGTGTACGTCTTGGAGTTCTGGCTTGGAAACCATCTGCGTTTCGTACGGGCCGTACTGTGCAAGCTGAAACATCAGTGCCTGTTGCCACAAAGTCTTGCTGCAGGTCTTTTGCAGTCACTCAAGGGTTTTTCTGAACCTACCTTCTCAGAAATCTGGTTACAGTCGTTGATAGCTTCCTTTTTCTGCTCCGTCCAGGTAGTGTAACCACTGTTCTTTCAACTTTGAACTTGCACACTATGCTTCCAACAGTGTCTCTAGGAACATTTAGTGCCTTTGCTATATTTTTGTATCCTGTCCCATGTTTGTGAAGGGTGATGATATCCTTCTATTAACTTTTTGGACCATTCTTTTGACTTGGCCATATTTGAAGTCAATTGTAACACTCAACAAACCTAGCCAGTTCAGGTATTTCATGTGTTCTAGCTCAAATACACCTGCTGCAACTAATGAAGCCCTTGATTAGTTGCATCAGGTGTGCTTGTGACAACACCTGTTTTGCTGATTTGTGATGATGTGGGGGATTCTATTCAGGGGGTTGAATAATTTTGAGACTGCAGAAGTCATTAAAAGTTGCATTTTCAGTTGAATTTGGGGAAACCACTTGAAACATTTGATGTGTAGAGCTATTTCAATTACTTTTGTTTAATTTGTTCATTGCAAACAGCTAGGCCTAAAAGTCTGTAAAATTTGTGAATAAACAGTGGGGGGTTGAATAATTACATATACAACTGTATATATAGTATTATTTATTATATATACACGGTATGTTACTTTATAATATATATATATATATATATATATATATATTATAATATACTTTATAATATATATACTGATTCATAATATTTACAGTGTGTGTATATATATATATATATATATATATACATATACATATATATACACACACACACACACACACACACACACATATATATATAAATATATATATATATATATAAATAAATGTATACATATTGGCATTTACTTCACAGATCTTAAACCCAAATCAACTGTGTGTCAGGAAGTATTAAGCTAATCGAAACACGATTGTTTTGTGTGTTTTGTGCTTCTCGCATGTCCGCAGCCTGAACGCCTAGTTTGGGTTTCTCAGCGGGTGCGATCCTCTCTCCGGCCTCCGCGGTGCAGATGAAGGCGTTAAAGCCGGGTCCTGCCGACTCACTGTGTCTCTAATGAGATAAAGATCCTCTAATCCCCTTCTCATCCTTTCCTTCGCAGGAAGAGAGCCACTGCTCCACAAAGCACCCAAGGAGGGGATGCGGGGCTTGAATCTGCCCCCTGACCGGGAGGACAAAAGAGGCCTCAGCAGCCCAGGAAAACAGATGTAATTAAAGAGATTAGACAAGGCAGAGAGAGAGAAAAGAGCAATCTATAGAAAGAGGAAATGTTTCGTGGTTGAGAGGGGAAGTAGGAGCGTGATTATGAGTGACTGACAGGAAGTGTGTTTGTTTTCTTATAATTCCTTTCACAAACATTTGCAGCTTGTAAGCTGTTGAAGGTTGACAGGCTAAAGGAGCCATGGGAAATGAATCCTTAAAATGTCAGTGGTGGTCCAGAACCACAAAACCCTGAAGCATCTTGTCCAGATCTAGTCTGATCATCTCTCATCATAAATCAGTTCCACTTAGAAATCCAATGAGGCACAGCACTGGTTCAGTGCATTAACAGAGCTGTTCATCTATCATGATATGTGTGTGTGTCCCTCTCACACACACAATAATGGCATTAGAAATGCTAGAGAAGCCCTGAAATGAGGCGTGAGCTGCACCATCATGTTGTGATGATAATCCAAATGTTCAGAGAGAAAGAGCTGGAAAATCACACTCTCTAATCCTGCCGTACTGAGACGGGTGTGTTGTTATGCATTCTGTTTAACTGCTGTGACTCAGTGTCTTATCTTTGATGTAATCCTAAATTTCTCTGCTACAAATTATAGTTAATAAATCTACTACTCATGCTTAAATTGTGTGAATTAATGTCAAGTGCAAAGAGTGCTGTACTTAATCATCCGTTTCGAGGTGGGGTGAAACACTAATAGAAAACATGGACGTTTTAAAATGCATGCATAAATTCATACTGTCATAACCATCATCACCCCATCTTCATTTTACTGTAAACACTTTCCTTCTAAATGGCCAATTATAGGAAATTCAATGAAAATAGCAAATAAAATAAGTGCATAAAACGGGTGTGTGTGTATGTGTGTGAGAGTGAGGTCCTGGTTAACCTTATGTTATGGGGACAAAATGTCTCCACAAAGATGGCAATATCTGAAATCCTTGTCCTTGTGTGGACATTTTTTTGGTCCACATGAGGAAAACAGCTTATGAATCATACAAAACACTGGTGACTTTTGGAAAATTTTAAAATGATGAAAGTTTTCTGTGATGGGTAGGTTTAGGGTTAGGGGATAGAATATACAGTTTGTATAGTATAAAAAACATTGTCTATGGAATGCCCCTTTAAAACATGAACACTCAATGTGTGTGTGTGTGTGTGTGTGTGTGTGTGTGTGTGTGTTCTTGTTTAACCTACATTGAGAGGACCAAATGTCCCCACAAAGATAGTAAAATGTGAACATTTTGACATTATGGGGCCATTTGGTCAGGCCCCTCAAGGAAAACAAAAAACAAATCATACCAAATGATGACCAAGTTTTCTGTGATGGAAGGTTTAGTGTAAGGGGATAGAACGTGTGTGTGTGTGTGTGTGTATTAGTCTCTCGCAATTGTCAAATATATCCTACTGTCCTGTTTTGTGCAAAATGCTTATTCCCTGTTTTTTGTTTTGTTTTTTCGGCCAGGCCATGAAACTTTTAAAAAATGTATTTAATATATGATATATATATATAATTTGTTATATAGCAAGTTGAACAAGAATCAGATGACACCTGTTCTGTCATTTAACATGAATTAATATGATCTCAACTCCAATTATAACCCAGACATGAAATTGTACTTACCTTAAAATCTGTTTTGTCTTGTAATCCTTTTTTATTTCAGAATCTGTAAATATTATACATATGTGTGTATGATTTGTAAGTGATTTCATCCCTGTAGCTCTTTTCAAATTGGTTAAACTGGTGGTATTATAACTCACCCGCTCTCCTTTACATACACAAACTGACTGCTTGATGCTCATTGAAAAAACATGCTTAATTATTAATAGCAGTTATGATTGTTAATATAAAATCATAATATTGGAATTTTTAGATCTATTCGAAAAATCTAAACTAAAAGGGAAAATCAGCAACAATGAACGACTGCTTTGTTGTGATAAATCTCACATAAAGCACTAAAATTGTTTGTGCTTTATACTGGTAAAAGATTGAATACATTTCAGAAATTAGATATTTTTTTGCATGGAGGTGTGTTTGTCAATATGCAAATCTATAAATGAAAAAAAAAACTTTAATCTTAATCTCTCATTGATTACAATTATGTTGGTCATAATTTAAAATGGTTTTATTTAATAAAATAAAATGTTTAAAATTACTTTGAGTAATGTTTCATGTTACAAAAAAATCAAAAAAAAAATCAAATGTGTCTTTGTCCTTCTCTCATTAGTGTTATCTTTGTTGTTGAACACAGAAAGTTCCAGCATATGTGTGTGTTTCAGTGCTCTCACTGGTTCTGCAGCCAGTGCTCTCCGTCAGGATTAATCATTGGAGGTTCATTTGACGCTGTTAATTTAGTGCAGGAGGGACAAGCTGGAGTGAAAAGCTGCGGCCTGAGCCGATCCCCGCGGGCCCATTTATCTGTCAGACACTACGGACAGCCTTGATTACAATTTGCACAAAAATTCATTAGAGTTTAGGTAATTGTCAGATCTCTCTTTCTCTCTCTCATCACGGTTCCTTATGAAATGCCTTTCTGCCCAGTTTTCTGCCCAGTTTTCATGTCAATGGACATGAAAGCATTGTCTATTTTCCAACATCATTCAGACCAGCACATTTCAATTGTCTACACTGCTGTGTGTGTGTGTGTGTGTGTGTGTGTGTGTGTGTGAGTGATGAGGCACTGATGATGTCTGATCTATTGCGATGCTCAGGACTTGCACTTGCATACAACAATAAATCTACTACCAACAATAATTCAATTTCTCTAGGAAGAAAAATTAGAATTCCAGTTTAAATATGAAACTTGAGTCTATTAACCACTGCAGTCATAATAATGTCTTTTTGTTTCACGTTACATTTTTCATGTTACTTTATATATATAGAAAGGTACATGCTGATTACTACAAAAAAGTAGCTACTTAATGTGCAATGATTTTGCACAGCAGACTGTAATTAAACTGTTTTTGTTATTATTAAAGTAATCAATTATAATTACATATTGCTTGTAACATGGACACAGTAAGAATGTAAATAGAATATTTTATTTTCTCATTTACCAAGTATTTACTAATTTCTACTTGATTTTAAAAATAAAATTAATCGTATTAATAATAGATAAATAAATGTTTTCTAAATTAATAAAAATATACTTATTACAAATTCTACTTATATTAATTATATGTCAATAAATTATTTTCTTAAATGACTGTAATTAATGTGTAAAGTTTGGAGAAAATAACAGGGTTAAAGTTTGCTGTAAAAAAAAACAAAATCGTTATTAATCTGTCGAATTTGGAAACTATGAACCTGTAGGCTGTATATGTTTGTTGAGAATAATGTATATTTCGACAAGCTTGCATGCAGACACAAATGCAAAATTATATAGCTAATATTATATGATCATATTGATAAATAAAGTATTGACATTGGTGTAGGCTACTTTTTTAAAAAAGAGGTTTGAATTGGCCTATGAGCAATTTGTCGAAATGAGTATGGAAAAAATATGTGCATGAAATATAGAAATTTCAAGAGCTGCGAGGTTTAAATTATTGTATTATGATCAATTGCATATACAGCAGAGCTGTTTGCGAAATTATTTTTGATTTACATTTGCGTCTCAATCTTTCCCGACGTGCCCCGTTGTGTGACGAATAGGCTCGTTACTTTTCGTCGTATAAAATAAGGCAGGTCAACGCCGGCTGGAGATCAAGGCTGACACGAGGTTGTGTCTCTCATCATGACCCTGACATCTATTCATGAACCACACCCTCCTGTCCCAACACCCGATTCAAACCTGACACGGTTAGATGATTTCAGATCATCTGTACTAACAGAGCAGAGACTGCGCGGAACAGACGGCGCAAGCGGAAGACCGTTGTGCAGGTGCAATAAAATAACATTATTAGCAGTAATTATTATTAACTTATGTTTAAAATATAGCTACAAATTATAAATCAAAAGTAATAAAGACAAAAGTTACACAAATAATGTAAAAAAAAAACAAGTCTAACCCATTCAATGTTTTTGAATTGATGATGTAGTTTGTTATTTCCCCCTCACGCGCACTTCAGTGAATATAGTGACTTACGTGTTGCATTTAAAAAAATTAAAAAAGGACAATTTTTTTTAAACAATTATTTATGGTCCAGCTTTAATCCACACAATATTCTGAAGTCAGTAAACTCATGAAACGTTAGCATGTTTTTTCTTCTTCTCACAATATTAAATAAATTAGCAACGTGCCCGTGACGTCTGAAAAGGTTACAGAAAAAGGGAAATGAATGCAAGAAAAAAAAATTAAATAAAGGCTATTTACCATAAAAAATAAAAAGCACATATTTGACAGGTTGTTTTATAAATTCGAGGGAATGGTGTTAATTTTACTATTAATTGAATTATTGTGTTCTTCGGCAGAGACCAGAAGTGCTCCTTTTAGGATAATATTCATCTCTGCCAAAAACACTTGAACTAGACAGTCACACAAAACTAAACATAAAACTGATTAAGTTTTTAAATACATCGTGGAAATTCAAGAACTAAAATTTGTACGTGATTTGGTCCAAAGTTGGAAATAAAACAGCAGTTTCTCCCTTCCAATAGGTCTTAGTTTGAACCTTTTCGTTCAAACTGAGTCTGTTGCTTTCTTTCCCCCCGTTTGCACAACTCTGTAGTTTAAACGAAAACTATATATATATATAGGTTGCGTCGTGTCCTGGGTTCCTCAAGAACAGTTTGGTTATATTTAGATTTCTCAGAATTGTCTTGGTCTTCTAGCGTATCAAGGTCTGGCCTGTTCTAACTGTTGGTGTTGGCTGCGTATTGCAAACCGACTAACATGCACCGGAATGGGCACCACAATTTTCGGGTTTCTGGAGGGCTCTCCGGTTTTGGAGTTCACGTTTCCCGCTTTGACACGTTTCCACTTGGCTCTCCGGTTCTGAAACCAGATCTTGACTTGCACCTCGCTGAGCTTTAAGGCATGGGCGATCTGTGAGCGTTCTGTGAGTGATAGGTATTTCTTACAGTGAAACTCCTTTTCCAGTTCTAAGAGCTGCTCGCTCGTAAAAGCCGTCCTCCTCCTCCGATTTTTCCCGGTGGACGTGGTGTTTCCCGCCCCATTCCCACCGTGGACGCCATCGTCCAGTCCTCCGTTGCCGTCTCCATCTTCCTTCTGACACATCGCGTTCCCGGGCCCGTTGTCGTCGGAGCTGTAATCTAAATCACTGTCCATGGAGAAGCTCTCATCTTTCCGGTGACACTCATCCTCCTTCGCGTCGTCTTTGCTGTGACCTCGCACTATGGGAATAAAATAAAAAGCAGAATTACTTTGAGAACTGTTATCAGAAGAAAACATCTAAATGTAAGCATCTGCTGTGAGGTAATTTGTGTTTTTAGTTTTGACTAGTGTGGTCGGGGAAAAAAAGTTGTGTGTTTTCTGAATGTGACCTAGTCTTGTCTCGCAACACATTCTTCCTGTTTATTGCTGCCACTTTTACGCGCAATTACGCACGGTGATGGATCTCTTAGGAAAGTAGTTTGCACACCTCAAAACAAACCGGCCTAAAGGTTCTCCCCCTTCTACATCTCTTGAGATCTTTTTTTTTTTTTTTTTTTTTTTTGTGAACATGCATTATTTTTTCATAATTTCAGATTTCAATATCAAAATTGTCCCTTCAGCTAATGTCATTTTTCTTTACGTTGCAGACATGGTAGGCTACATTACAATAATGCGGGACTACATTTATTTTACTCTGCCTACATATCCAGGCGAAAGTGAATTTTGCTTACAGTTTTATGGACATTTAAACACCGCTGGCCCTCCGATCCCTCAATTAAAATGAGCTAATTTAGTCCTTGATGGCAGCTCGGCCTCAGGCACTATTCCCTGGAAAACTTGATTTGGGCCTTTAATTCACGTGTGTGTCACTGAAATTCCACAATCATGACATTTTATTTCCGGGAGATTTTATATAATTATTTCAGTCCCACATTTCTCGGTGCAACTCGGTAAACTGAATTTTAAGTGACAAAACAAATTTTAGCGTATAGGCCTAAAGCAGACATACACAATTTGCTTCTTAGGAAGCAGAAAGAATAAAACGCATGACATGGGAATAATAAATATTTATAATTATTTAAAGTTTTTTTAAAGTATATTTAAAAATTTGAGAACACAACAATCAGTAACAACTATGGGACTATCAGTAATTTTACTTTTATTTAACATGCATGGCATGATCAGTTTTGCTCTTCAAATATCATTTTTAAAGACTTCTCAAACAATAAGGACTTAGTTCAATGCAACCCTCCTCTGAAAGTGTGAAGAGTTCTGAAGGCTGGCTTTATCTCACCTGTAGAGGTGTGCACGGACTGCGAGTCGTGAAATGACGGAAGGGTCGTTGAATCTTTCGTTGGAAACGTTTTCCCATCCTCTCCATCCAAACGAATATCCTGAGATTTATCAAACATGGCGTGAATGGACTGAGAGCTCAGCTTCCTCGCCGCGTCCTGGTGCTGCTGAGACGGCGAGCTGGAGAAGCCGCCGGGTAACGTGGCCATTAGCGTGGATGTGAGCGCCATACCCTGCGCCAGACTGGAGCAGAACCCGCTGGGTAAGCCCGGGATCGGGTGGTGCGGATGGGTCGCGGGGAGCGCGCTCTGAGGAAGAGTTGGAGGAGGTGGAGGTGGCGGAGGAGGTAGCACCACTGACCGGTAGGGCATAAACATGGGATAGCCCGTGTACACGAAGTGTCCCGGACTGGGCTGCGGTGGACCTCCGATGAGCGAGTCAATGCTGAATGCAGTGGTGCTTCCCACCGGACGCTGCATCATCATGAACGGTGTACTGTAAGCTGCACTCATATGATCGTATATGGCTAATTTATAAAGTCCTGAAGTCTGTGGGAGCAGCTGTCTCCCCTGTGCTTCTCAGATGAGGATCTCACTGCTGGACAGTGTCATACACTGACACTCTCTGAGGTTTTGGTAATCCTGCGAATGTCTCTCTGTATGCGCAGTTCGTAAAACCGTTGCATCTGTTTCGACTTAGTTCAGAGCCAAACTGATTTTTTTCGTTGTAAGAATAGAGCGAGACAAGTGCATTAAAACACAAACAAACGACGCAAATCCCTTGCTGAGAAATGTCTGGACGAGAAAAAGGTCGAGCATCTCAGATGAGCTTTATCGTCCTCCCTTGAGTTATTTCAGCGTCCTTGTCCCTTCTGCTTGGCCGCTTTTCATTCCGACCTGATGGAAGTCACAATAAATCGCTCCTCGCACTCGCAGTATCAGCTGTGATCATCTACTGAAGTGTGAGTTTGAATTACGCTCCTTCGGTTTAAGCGTCTCCACCATGCGCTCTGGCCACGCCCACCGTTACTCTGCGCTTGCTATTGGTCCAGTTTCATCCGTTTATGTGGAACTGTCCTGACGCGCCTGAGCCGCGAGCGCTGGCTGCTGTCTCTTAAATTAGAACGTCACCAACACAGTCTCACATTCCAAAATAGTCAAAACAAGAATCATGTGAGATGTGATCTGATGTGTATTTTGGCATCTAATGGTCTTGCTGAATTATTATAAAAAAAAAAATTGTATTTTTTTTTTTTTTGTATTCCAGTTAATGAAAACCATCCTTTTGGCCACACTGCATGCATATTCTGAGATGTAATTTTGTAAATGTAAAATAAATATTTTACCGTTCCAGGAGCCCCTAGAATCAACCCCGCTACAGCGACTTACCCTGCAGATGAGACTGACATTGGCCTGTTCATAATGACATGAGACTCTGCCCTTTATAGCAGTCAGTCATTTCAGACACCTTATAATCTGTGAATAATAATCCTCATACACTGTGTTCTTTACATCCGTAAACAATCTGCTCTGCATAAATACATAGTGAAGTATGAAAATGAAAACCTATAGGTTAATTCTCTGACGTTTCTTCAGATAAAGCTTTCATACATGTTAAATCATGCACCAGTAGGCAGGCATAATTCCAAAACCCTGAATAAAAAACAAAACAAAAAAAACAATAATGGAATTGTCAATGTTTAATGGGGGAGGGGGATTAAATAATGAATTATTCAGTGGAATTGCTGATCAATAAATGTGTCTCCATATTTGTAAAATCTTTGTCCATGTGAGCATCATTTGGTCCACATAATTAAAAGGAATGCGCCCGTTTTCTCCGTTCATGCTGGTGATTAGTCCTAATCTTTGGGGACATTCGTGCACCCTAAAAACCTTGACCCGAGCCCCCACCTCTGCCTCCATGCCAAATCAAGGGCAATCCCCTCACCCCCTCCCCAGGGTCACAAGGACACGGTCTCATTAAAGACAGGCTGATCCGCAACTGCAATGCAGACATTAAATAGCAGTATTTTTCAATTAACGCTGACAAATTCAATCAAAATTCCATAGATTAGGATGAAATGAGGCATGGGTCATTTACAAGGGGATTTAATTGCACCACCATTAGACAAATAGTACAGCAGTCACCGTTCCATTATCAATCATGTGAAGGCATCAATAGTACAGGGAGAGGATGGGGGATGGGGGGTGCTTTCTAATACGCCGCACCGCAGAGCAGCTAATAAATACCCTCTTTTGTACTTATAAATTATCCAGTTTAATTAACAACATGGATTATGATTGGAATATGATTTAATTAAACCTTTCCTGCATGGTGGAGTGCAGAATCATCCATTATGTAGAAGCGAAGGGGAGCGTTACCGTGGGCTAAATTAAGAAAGGCCCAGAAACACTGACAGACCCCGAAGACCTTCTGAACGGGACAATAACTGCAGATAACATGCAGAGGAGTTCTGTTTTAAACAGGAGGCTGCGCCAGCCCAATACATGCTTTTAATTGTGTAGCATACAGACGGAGGCCCGGAGAAAATGCCCCGCATCTAAGAAAGGTTTACTCAGTGGGCAAACCAATTAAAGACCTCTTATTGCTACTCGCTGCAGTTTTGCAGGGGAAATGGATTTTGAAATGTTGCCTGCAGCATTTGACCATTCAACATTATTTAGTTACTGTGTCTCAGGCTCAACCTTTTCATCAAGATCCAAATGTCAGCTATAATTTATTCGGCACAGTTCGCTTCTCCCAATGAAAACATGAGTCGCTGTTTCCCTCTCTCTGATCCAGTCGCATTAGGAAAGGGCATAGGCTCACTTTCATATATATGTTTAATTTGCTCTCAAATTGTTTTGGTCATAGACAAACGGCTATTAAAAGCCTGACCTTCGATTTCAAATTATGAGATCTATTTGAAATCAATTGATTAACCTTTAAATGATCCCCTGATGATAGCAGATCAGAGCCATTCAAGGTCTGGTCATGCGTGACCGGTGGGGAGTGCTGGTTCTCCCTGAGGCTCGGGACTAAGCACAAAGATTGATCTATCTCAGCCAACCAGGGCTCCACACTATACCAGTCAATAACCACTGAGTTAAGGCTGCTCTGTATCCTTACACTCACCGCAAAAGGTCTAGACATGTATTATATATAGCCTACTGTGTAACATGTACTGATAGGTTACAACAAGAACTTGAGAAAGTACATGATCATCACATTTCTTTATGTTTATGGAGAAACAGAATTTGTTAATAAGAAATAGCAGCACAATATTTAAATGCATAATTAATTCATAACCAGTTTTCTGTCCATGTAATCATGTGTGGCATCTCAAGTATTTTATAAGAACTGTGCATTTTGTTTTCAGCACAGTACTGTGCAACAGAGCTGCATTGTTGCTATTTCCCTAATGACTCTCCATTGCGCAATGTGAGCACACTCTGCACATCCTCCACAACAAATCTATTCCTTCCCAATTATAGAAAACAATCAGTTGCACTACAGGTATTTTGCATTTGCCTCTTTTGCCTCAAACTGCCTAAAACCTAACAGCAGTTTTGATGATTTATTTTGGGCGCAGTGAATCATTTAGTCCCTTTAACTGAGCCTTTTACACCTAATTCTATCCTTACACCTGTTTAAAAGTTACTGAAACAAAATTTGAAATCATCGTAAATACTTGTCTCAAAATATCTTATTAGCTACACATACAACTATAAAGATCAAATTAACAGCAATGAACCTGGTCATTGTGCACAATGCCGTCGTGGATCAGGAAACTCTTGCAGTGCATTGAGACGAACAGGTGTTTACCCTTGTGAAAAAGAAGATGCATACTTTTAAAAAGTGTACTTATTATAGAAAAAATATACTATAAAATAATCCTTAAGTGTGAACTGGATGTAATGTTTTCAGACATTTAATTGCTTATTACATTAAATATTGAAATATGAAAATGTATTGTATAAAAAATTATTTTAAATGCAATGATTTGAACTATATATTTTTTACATATAGGACTTAAGTACATCTTTATATGTAATTTCATAGTTACTGCTGTTGTCTTTGAAATATGGTTAAAATCTGCTGCCGAATGTACTGACAAGCATACATTGTAAACTAAAATATACTTTAATGTCATTTCTATTGAAACTTATATGTGTATTATTAGGTGTGTTAAGAAACACTTAATTACACTTAAAGGCTTAGTTCACAAAAAAATAATACAAAATTGTCATCAATTACTCACCCTCATGTTGTTCCAAACCCGTAAGACTTTTTTTCATCTTAAAAAATACAAATGAAGATATTTTAAATGAAATCTGAAAGATTTGTCTTCCTCCATTGACAGTCCACACAACTACCACTGTCGCTTCAAAAAGTTCATAAAGAGATCATAAAATGATCATATGAACATCCATATGAATTAAATTTTCTGAAGAGACTGGATCACTTTAGATGAACAGATTAGCTTAAATGTAGGCCTTTATTCACATATAAATATTGATCAGCGAACATGAACAGAAGCTCTGAACCTTCTTGATGCGCGAGAACAAACCTCATTGGTTCTTGCGCGAGCTCAAACGTGCTGCGTAACACGAGAATTAACCTCATTGGTTCTCGCTGAAGCTCAAACGAGCTGCGTAACACGAGAATGAACCTCATTGGTTCTCGCACGTCAAGCGAACATTCTATAGAGCTTCTGTTTATCATAACTGATGTGTGAGTTGATGAATGTTTATACAGTGCTGGTCAGAATTATTTGCCCCCTTGGTAAATATGATCAACAACAATCGATAAAAAAATTAAATACTCTGCTGTATCTTTAATGCTGTGGGCCTAATTTTCTGCCAGAGATCCTGGACATCTTGTTCAGATACATGGCATCATGGATTCCATCAAATACCAACAGATAAAAAATCTAAACCTGACAGCCTGTGTTAGAAATCTTATAACGGGCCATGTTTGGATCTCCCAACAGGACAGTGATCCAAAAACAAACATCAAAATCAAAACAAAAATGGGTCACTGAGCACAAAACCAAGCATCTGCAATGGCCATCCCAGTCCCAGACCTGAACCCTATAGAAAATGAGTGGGCTGAACTGAAGAGAAGCGCCAACATGGATCTGGGAATCTGAAGGATCTGGAGAGATTCTGTATGGAGGAATGGTCTCTGATCTCTTGTCAGGTGTTCTCCAAACTCATCAGGCATTATAGGAGAAGACTCAGAGCTGTTGTCTTGGAAAAAGGAGGTTGCAAAAAGTATTTAATAAAAGGGGGCAAATAATTGTTCCCAACGTGTTTTGGAGAAAAACATTTATTTCATAATGTGATTTCCCCCCCACTTTCAATTATTTTACTTCAATGAAAGGTTAGATTTTTGCATTTTTTTTAAATAAAATATCAAAAGGATTAACAATGCAGATTTACTTTTTACAGCCATCTTTACAGGGGGCAAATAATTCTTATGTGAATAAATGCCTAAATTCAATATGTTCATCATATAATGCGATCGAGTCTCTTCAGAAAATTTGGACTTAACCATATGGATTAGTTTTATGATCTCTGTGAACTTTTTGAAGTGTCAAAGTGGTAGTTGAGTAACTGTCAATGGAGGGACAGAAAGCTCTCAGATTTCATCAAAAAGATCTTAATTTGTGTTCCAAAGATGAATGAAAGTATTATTAGTTTAATTAACTAATGACAATTTTCATTTTTGGGTGAACTCATTTAAATGACCGTCTATATTATATATTATCTTCAAGTACAGTTTTAAAAAAACAAACTTTTACGATTTGAAGTACACTACAATTGCACATTAAATACAATAAAGAATACTTCTCTTTCAGAAAAATAGGAAATTGCTGTGGTTGTTTTTGTTGCTATAGTGTTCTGGGAGAAAAACACTCAAAAAGGGGCCTTTAGCCCCATTGTATCCTACTTGCTCCTTCTGAATACTGGTTATTACATTGCTTTACATCAATCACAATATAGCTGACAAGAATTCCATTCAAGTCTATGCAGACAGAAGCAATAACACAAACACTGTCTGGCAAGTGCAGACAGAATGGAGTGTAAAAGGCAGGTCAGTGTCATAACTACACTAGGCATGTGCTTTACGCCTGTTCAGACTCCCACTTGATTATGTCATCTGGCTTTGTGAGACATATACTTCTATATCAGGACACATTTTCATTGCCACTTATACATGGTAAATAGGCACAGAACTCAACACAATACTCATAATAAAGCGTTATTCAAATCATCATTCCATTTTTAATATGCCCCACATTAAAGGGATCACACCACGACACAAGTGTGTGCCATGGTCCAATTCATCTTGCTTTATTAAAGCGAGGAAATGAGGTGAGGCATCAGTGCTTTGCACCCCCAGGGCACGTTCAAGACAGATGAACAACAGGGGCAAGCACAATGATAGCACAGGATTAGCACCCCACACACACTGGAGCTCTGTTCAAACGCACAAAGCAGCAGAGAATGGCTTTACAAATCCTCAAAAGCAACATTCTGATACTGTCACAAGCACCTCGAACATGCAGTGTTGTACGGCTCAAGGAAATCAATACTGCTATAAGTGCATCTATAAAAGACCACCATAAACATGCCAGCTCATTCAGCCCAGTCACTGGACTCTATGGAACTAAGAATTGACAGTATGCTGCTCCCTTATTTATTACGAGTTCTCTTTGTCCATAAATATATTTTCAGCAAATTATGTCATTAAAATAGAATTTATAATAACAAATATTTCCATTTATTGACAACTGCGTAAACAACAAGGAAAAGAAGTTGTAAAACTTCACATCTAATTTGATCTGTGTTCATGTTAATCAATGTTAATTGACAGAAAGAAAATAAATATCATGGCTGACCAGATGTGGAGGGTTGTAACACTTTCAAAGTTGACCCACAAAAATGGCCATATACACTGTAAAATATGTTTTTACATTGCTTTAACTCATCAAAATATGTTAAGCAATTTTCTATTTTTTCTGTAAGTTATATAAGATTCAACCCATTTTAAAGTAAGTTTAATGTAATTTAAGTTGAAATGACTTAAACATCCAGTTGATTGTACTTAAAAATTTAAGGCAGCAACTTTTTTTAACAGTGTGTTAATAAAACACACGACTGTTATGTTTTTAGAATCATTAGTTTTGAATATGTTTTCTGTATTTGTTTTATATTAGTGTATTTTCTTCTGTTTCCCATTTTAATTCTTTTTTAATTAAAAAGCTTAACATGAAATGAAAAAGAATATTGATGGAAGACAACAATTCCAGTAAATTTGTCCACAATAATTCTACAATAAATTCATGAGTAAAAACAGGTCAACTTTTTTTTATTTTTTTTTTACTCACTCTAGAAGTAGGCCTACGTTTGTAACATTACCACTTTTTGTACTTTTTACAGATATTTAGGCTACACAGTATGGATACTTTGTGAATGAACACACCGTTTTAACCATATATTTAAGAGATATTATATCAAAGAAATATTACTCTTAATTGAGTAACAATATGTGTTACAACACTGGTCGTCTTTCCTACTATACAGTACACAGAAGTTCCAATCAGTCACATTAATCGACAGCGCCGCCTGCAGGACATAATTAAAACTACAAACTTGTTTCAGACAGTTCAACGTGTCGAAGACGAAATTAACTCTTTGAGTAAAATAGTATTATTTGACAGAAAATATGTTTAATTATAAACAAGATTCACGGTACATCCAGGCACATACAGAACATCTACAGTTAGCCTAGTGCACAATACATACTCTCACATGAACACAATTTGTACATTTTAAAGAGCTATGAGGAATTAGATTAAGAACAGAAACGAGAACCTTGAAAACACAAATTAAATATCCTTAATTGTCTTGCCCCTACCATCAACTCCAAGCAAAACCACCAGACACGTCAATCACAAGCAACTTCTAAACGCCCATGAAAGGGAAATCCAGATGTGCTCTAATTATAGTCATTTCAAAAGCATCAACAGCCTTCACTCTCTACAGACCTCCAGAAACAGACATCATGCTCCACGACTAGACATCAAATTATTGCCGTTAACAAACTGAATTAAAGCCGATTTGGTTCAAGACATTCACGGGATCATCTGTCCAGACGGTCAACATTCCTATGCTCTGCTCACTAACGTATCGAAATTAAATTTCCTGAAAGTTGACTTCAGACGGCTCTCTGACACGTCCCAAAGCACATTTATTCAATCGCAATACGCATACTAACACCTATAAATGCTAGTCAAAATAAATAAATAAATAAACACATAAAGCGTTTTCTGACGCTGGATGGAGTTGGCCTAGACCCAATTCATTTTCTCTCTCAGTTAAAGAGCAGCAGTTTGATTAACATTAGTAGGCTACGCGGGACTTGTCTTGTTATTGCTTAGAGTAGACAGACATGAAGTGTTCATGTGCCCATGAAAACAACTACATTAGAACATACACTCATGTTCTCATTTATAACTTAACTATGATCTTCCACTTCTGTATGAAATATGAACTTTAAAAACCTTAGAAGTCAATGTGAAAGTAAACATAATCTATAAAAACGTGGTTAACATTGATTGTCTTTACAGTGTCTGAATAATGGTAGCTTCATGGGGCTGTTTCTGACAACTCTGAGAAAGAGCTTTGATGGATTTAAGAGCAACCTTACTGCCACCATTCAGTTCAGCCTCATCAGTGGAGGTAAGGAAGAATAAAAAACTCTAGGTGACACACAAAATCACCTTCATGCGTTAAATAGATAGATAGGTAATTTTTCTCCCAAATGAAATAGACAACAAGATTCAGACTGTGCGTGTGTGTGTGTGTGTGTGTGTGTGTGTGTGTGAGAGAGAGAGAGAGAGAGAGAGTGAGTCAACTGTGGAGTTAACCCTACAGATAAGTGTACCGTTTGATAAAGTGTAAAGTGTATTCAATGATAGTGGATGCAACATCATTATGAGAAAAGGGCCACAGTTTGCTTAGACCTCCAGAGCTTTAATGAGTCTTTCTTTGCTAATTAGTCTGATACGAGCTCAACTATACAGCACCCAGACCTTTCACTGCTAAAGTACAAGCCTGCGAAACACACAGAGATTCCCAGAGCACTGTGGCACACATGAAGCAATTTGTTTCTTGTATGTTTACAAGGTTAAGTGGCGTTTATTCAAAAATGCAATTCAGCATGATTAGCATGTTTTTAATTTCGGAATTAAGTTCATTTAAAAAAGAAAAATCACATTGATAATCAGAGTGATACAACTGTCCTAAAATCATATTAAGGAAAAGGCCTCATTAATGGAATGAAATCCCAGAAAATAAAATCATCTGAACTAGTGACTTTTATTCACAACTGATTCATCTTTTATAATGTTGTAGTAAAAAAAATTAACAGTAGCCCTGTAGTGCTTCACTTCTCATTAATATTTGAAAATGTTTTGTCCATCGTCAAAAAGTCATGTGGTGCAGCAAGCCAGCAACATTCAGAAATATGCAGTAAAAAGCGTACAACAGGAAATTGTATAGAGAGGAGCCATGCAGACCCTCATGACAGTGTGTCAAGGTCATTAGTCTCTTAAAAATTCGGATAAATTCAGTTACGCTACATGAACAAAGATATATTGAGACATGTTTTTTTGTCAATAATGGAAGGTAATGGTAACCAAAATCACAAGTGTTCTGCAAAATATCTTCTTTTGTGTTCCGTGGAAGAAATAAAGTTTTCACAGCGATGCAACAGAATAACCATTTTTTGGTTCCTCAAAGAAACATTCAGTGAACAGTTCTTAAAAGAACATTTTTTTTCTTAGTGTGAAGAACATTTTAAAAATCTAAAGAACATTTTCTCACTGTAAAGAACCTTTTGTGGAATAGAACAGTTCCATGGATGTTAAAGGTTCTTCATGGAACCATTGATGCCAATAAAGAACCTTTGATTTTATGAAATCAGTGTGAGTATTTTTTTTTTCCTTTTGATGTTTACACACATGTATTCAACCTTAATGTCTATTGACATTTAAAGTTTTCTTATAAATGGTATAAAAGCTTTTCGAAAAACAACATGAATACATGAGTACAAGAGTACATTTCTAAAAACTTGGCACATATGTTTTAATTTATTTTTATTTTTTATTTTATTTTCATTTAGTGTGGACACTTGTATTTGACATTAACACTCAATCATTGAAGGCCGAGATTTGGATTTACAGATAGCTTCCATTTCCTCTAAAATGTTTCTGTTTTCAATTTGAATGTTTGACGGGTAAATGGATTTAAATATGGTAAAACGTGTTAATTGGAGCAGAATGTATTACACTGAAATTATAATCATATTAGCCAAATTCACTAATAAATGAGCAGGATGTACTGTTAGTAGAAGTTTGTGAATGATGAGCAATTTTGTGGAAATCTGCAGAGCTCTCTATGGCCACATATTCAGCGTAGGGTTGGTCATAACTACATATGCTGGTTACTTCTGCATGTCTGCACTTGCAACATAATGGATGAATCTTCCCTCTTGCCCTAATGTTCTTCTATAATGTTCTCCTCCTAAAGACCATCTAAATGTTGTGTCTCCTTTCTGCCGACATGCATCATCCCTTTATGACCTCTTACTTACAGAAGGATATATGGGGGATTTAAATGTGTTTTTTTTTGTGTATGAACATTTGCTTGGAAACATATGAGAATATGTGTGTAGACGTGTGTGTAAGTGCTGGTGTGTGAGTGAGCAGAAGGGGGAGTGTTATGGGCTTTTCTAATGTAGCTCTGCTGACAAGGGGGTGTGGATTCTGAATGGCTGTGGTTTGCAAGGTCACTGTGTCAGATTGGGTTCTATAATGTTTCCATGATCATAATAACAAATCCTCAAGGTTACAGAGCGTTGCTCTTGATCACGAGGGAGCGCAGGGGTGGAATACATTCAGAGGCCCAATATGCCACTCAGTTCAGAATATGCAACCATCCACATTCCGTATGTTAACCGCTGTCCTTGAGCGTTCTACTCCCCAAAAATAGATGTTCTTGAATGGTGGGACGTTAACGTGTGGAACCTTCTGCACCCTCAGGATAGAGCTGGTCACATGGAAAAACTGTTTTTAACATTAAATGGCATACATGAATCTTGTTGTGAAACTACATGGGTCTATTTATAAATTCCAGATATACAGAAACAAGTCAAGTTTAAGGTGCATGACTGTAGTGGGCCAGTTGTTATCTAGGCAAGGAGAAATGAGACGGGCGTAGCGCCTTTACCCCTAGATTACATTTCAGGATTGGATCTAATAACTAAAATGATACAAAAGCACAGATAAAATAGAGCCATGTAAATATTAACTTGTTCCTCATTAGGGGTAAGTTGAACTATGTGGAGTAAATTGAATATACAAAGTTCTGTCATGAAACTCTAGATGGCCCAGGCTGATGGTCCTTTACTCATTCTGCTTGCAATCACATCATTCTCTGTAGGGCACAGCTGATTGGTTCCTGCTGTTTTAGTAGCCAATGAGCTCGCTACGCAACCTTCAAATACTTGGTCAGCTTTGATGTAGCAGTTGCAGCGCGCTTTCAGAAACCCTCCATCTTCCCCAGCTCCACCTATATAGATCAGCTATGGGTAATTCATGCCTGCCATATTGTAACGCAGCAGCGTGTCATGTAGGCTATGTAATGGCAGTAGCAAGTGCCATAGCACCAGCAGCAATAACAGCAGGAGCAGCGTAGCAAATTTCCGTTGTCATATCCATTAAGGCCCTTAATTACTTCAAATCAATGAACGAACTGATGTGTAGCCATTCCGAATAAAACAGGCCAAAACAAAGTTTGTTTGGAGTCCTTTTTGAAAGATCAAAACAGCTTTCTGGAAAAGTTCTCTCTGGCTGGTAAACACCTTTGTACTACCATTGGTCCGTGGCGATTACGTACTAGGTAGTTGTGCTCTGAAGCTTCGCCTTCTTTGACGTGGAAAATTCATTTCTTCTGTCCTGTCTGTCAAGGTCAGACAGTGAAAACGAGTGAAAACATGAACACACTGGGAAGTCGTGCTATAAGTGCTATATACTGTAAATAAACATGATGTGACTTTACTAGAGTGCCGAATTGCAGAGCTTGTGCAAACATATCCGCGTATGATCAGATTCTTATGCTTTATTTAACAAAAATGCTTGCTATTTTCTCATTTTGTTGTGTGATTATTTTGTCATTGTGAGGAAAGTGCGCAGCACATATTTACATATATTCATCTAAACACCACTCTCAGCAGTGTGGGTGGCGTCGGGATGTTCGCAAACAGTATATCGATGCCCACATATTTCGAACTTCTTTTTACCCCTAAGCGAATAACAAAAACGAACTTCGCCATGAGTATATCGGGGCCTTTACCATGCCAAACACTCAGAGAGTTGTCATGATAGAAATATATTTAAGGTTTAAAGAAGTCTATTATGCTCACCAAGGCTCGATTTATTAGATAAAAAATATAGTAATACAGTAATATTGTGAAATATTATTAGTTTTAAATAGGCAAATGCTCAAGACTCTATGATTGGATCATTATTGCAGTGATTATTATGTTTCTAGCATGTTATATGTTTGGTAACAGTTACTCTAACCCTAATTGATGGTGTGTGTAGCTTTTCCTTTCTTAAACAACCATGTAGGAAGACACATCTTGGCCATATTCCAGGATGACAATGCCAAGATTCATCAAGCTCAAATTGTGAAAGAATGGTTGGGAGGGAGCATGAAGAATCCTTTTCACCCATGAATCGGCACCTTCCTTACGAAAAAGAAGTATACTTCAAGTTAATTTTATGAAGTATACTTAAGTAATGTTCAAGTATATTTTTAAGTATACATTATGTAGTAAGTATACTAATCTCAATATGTACTAGTAGTAAACTTGTAAGTGTACTATTTTAATACCGCTTGGGACTAAATTGGCCCACTTTTAGTATATAAAAGTATATGTTTAAGTGTACTATAAGTGTAACAGTAGTAAACTTTAAGTGCACAACTAGTTCATAATTATGTTTCTCATTTGTACTGCAAGTGAACTTATGGGTATACTAGTAGTTTACTATTTTAATACTTGTAGCATCTTTGAAGTATACTCTCAGTAAACTACTAGTAGTTTTATACTACAAGTTTTCTTTAAGTGAACTTAACATCATTCTTATAGTTTATCATTTATATATTATTTTTGCTCTTTTACTGTACTCTCAGTAAACTAATAGTTTAGTAGTTTTATACCTCAAGTTTTCTTTAAGTGAACTTAACATTATACTTATAGTTTACTATTTATATATATTTTTTGCACTTGCAGTAGGCCTATACTACTATGTTCAAATGTTATTTTTTATACTTGAAAAATACTTTTAACTGTATACTTTAATTTGAAAAACATTTTATTAGCTTCATGCATCATTTTTTTATCAACACTTGAATGTTGGTAAGTTTCATAAATAAAGGCAACATTTTAAACAAAAAAATATGAGAAAATCTCATTTTTGTCAAAGATACGCCTTGATCAGATTCAGAAAAATGATCAAAACACAGATGGAGTAGATCAAGTCCAACACCCCCACAGCTTCACAGTCGTTTTCTCTTCATGGGTTACGCAATATTATTATATTATTATTGTTACGTTATCAATATTTTAAATCAATATTTTCAAACAATGTAAGTTTCTGTATATGAAAAACTATGTAAAAAAAGTATATTTAATAGGCTACTCGATCAAAAGAATTAACACAACTACAAGCCAAGTATACTTTGAATTATTAAACTTTTAAGTAAATCTCGATCAAAAGATTGAGTACAAGTATAGGCCAAATATACTTGGACTTTTCTCTCAATATAAGTCAAGTACACTTAAGTGTAATTAAGTATATTTCTGAGAAGTACATAAAGTATATTTTTGAGAAGTATATAAAATGTAGACTGAAAGTATGCTTCTTTTTAGTTGAAAAGAAGTATAGTAATAGAACACTTGAATAAACTTCTTTTTCGTAAGGGAATTATTATCGCTGTGTACAAGATCAGGTTCAGTTCCATGCATATTTTATTTACTCTATAAGCTATTCCACCCGAAAGCTTGTTACTATATAAACTTGAACATGTTAGTTTATAAGAAAAAGTATTTCATAAGCTGCTCAATCAAAATAGTAAACACAAGTACAAGCCATTAATACGTAGAATACTTAATTATACTTTTAAGTATATCTCGATCAACAAGAGGCCAAATATACTTACACTTTTCTGTCAAGTATACTTAAGTGGAATGTGAAGTATATTTCTGAGAAGTACATAAAGTATATTTCTGAGAAGAACATAAAAAGTAGACTGAAAGTATACTTTCTTATTTTTAGTTTAAAAGAAGTATACTAATACCACGCTTGAATAAACTTCTTTTTCGTAAGGGTTATTTTATTTTTCTTTACTATGTCCAGCACTTTGGATAGCTCTGCTATGTTGAAATGTGCTTTATAAATAAAATTTACTTACATACTTACTTACTTACTTACTTACTTACTAATAGCACACTTGAATAAACTTATTTTTCGTAAGGGCTCTGAGTCCATTCATTGAAAGTCTTTGGGATGTGCTGGAGTAGACTTTACAGAGTGCTGGGGCATGTTCAAGTTCAAAACGGTGCGCAACGTTTTGTCGTTTTGCGCAACGTTCTGTACGCATTTTCAGTACAAGATCTTGACCAAAAATGTATGCACCTCTTGATGGAAATAAATGTTGTGATGTTATTTCCAATTTTTTAACTGTTGCTAAACATAGGCTGCACTGTATGTCTATGTGGTGTTTTTAATATGAAACCATGTAATATAAACCATTTAATATAAATCATGTACAAATGTTTAAGTCAACACCATTCCTGCTTAAAACTGCAGCGAACCAAAGACATTCTCAAAAACACGGTTTGAAATCACTGGTGTTTCTGACATTCTGACATCACAAACTACCTTGTCACGTCAACGTGTGATCGTCAATGAGTGGATCTCTGAGCTGGTGTGAGTGAGTAGAGGCGGGGCTAATTTGCAGATTCATAGAACCATGTATACTAAATGAGGCAAGGGTTGTAGAGTTACATTCAAGCTATTTTAAAGTCCCCATGAAATCAAAATTGACCCTATTTACTTTGTTAGCGCATATTACTAGTCTTGTGGTGAACAATTAATCCGTGCAAGAAAATATTGAAAACAATTTTTTTTTACCATGGTAATCTTTAATCAAAATCTGAAAATGCCCCTCCCCTCTGCATTGGAGGACCTTCTCTGATGACGTAGGTTTGAGGAATTGGTTTGGGCAACGCTTAACCACTCCCCTCAAACCGTTAGTCTGCTATGAGCAGAGATGGAGAGGAGGAGCGCTAGAGTAAAACCCTGCCCTCTGTTCAATATTCCTTTTCACTGGGAAATACGTCATAACACTGGAGAAAAGTCGTTTGCAACTTCCGGTTCACGGGGACTTTAAGGCATGAAGAATTTTATTCAAGGAAAAAAACGGTTAAATATGTCATTTTGGTGATCAAAGATGGGTTTTAAGTGATACAGTTATTGACTACAGGGGGACTTTAAGTGAATGCACACACAATATAATCACATGATCTGTGCGTGCATTCGGTCTTAAAGTGACAGCATCATAATAATCCTGATACTGTCTGCGTCAAGCAGCAATCTTCTGGTCTCCCTCTTGAAGTGAATTAAACTGCAATTCATGGCCGCTAGAGACAGGCTCCAAAAGAGAGTCAATCCCATTGGGGGTGAATTCTTTTTTCTAACTTATCCATTTAAATTATATTAAGCCTTAAAGTTCTGCATAATGAAGGGAGTGGCCACTTGAGTGACTAATCCCAGCTAATCCCGTCTCTTTGCGCATTTTCGATTATCTGGGAGTGACGAGTGGTGACGCGCTGCCAAGATGGTGACAGCCGGTTCCGCCCACGTTGGGCTTCAAAAATGCTCTTCAGAAATCACAGGTGACGTCACGGACACTACGTCCATTGTTTTATTCAGTCTATGTTCTGCATTTTTAATGTTAACCAAACAACAAAGGACAAAGGAAAAAAGAAAAAAACTCACTGCTTGATCTTTAAAAAGGATATGAAGACTATGCAGTGTTATTTATTTGATTAGCCTACTTCGGTACCTGAAAACTATTAGACCTGCCTGAAGAGCACTGTTTATTTCATTTGTATGTTTTTATTGTATGTAAATATATTGTATTTATTTGTGCTTTTGCCTTTAATTTGAGTGTTTGTTCTTTTTTTATTACTGACTGTTAACTTGTCTTTAAAAATGTAGGCTATTAAATGTATATTAGTAAAGATAGTAGTTTAGCTGTGGTATTAAATTGGAATAGAGAAATTGTGAATTTGTGAACTCATTTTTTATGCAAATTACCCACTGGCACATCTTACCCAAATCTTCCCTATTAATAATGTGCTACTCTTGTCTGTGCTTTAACTCTGCAGCTATTGACGTGGGCCACTACTCAGTCTCAATGCTGGTCTGGCAAAGAAGAAAACTTAAAATTGAATAAAGAGTTATGTGGATAATCACTTGTACTTCTGTTTCTCAAGGGCGTAAAAGAGTCATGTTAGGGCTTTCCCACCCCTGTCCAAAAAGGCGGCAGCAGTGGCCTGTGATTTCCCAGATTCCCCTGCTGGAGCTTCTGACTGGGCAGGCTGGTTGGTCATTATGTGACAGGGCAGTGGTGTAATTGAGATGAAGCACACCTGGACTGTAATTGCTCACTCACCTGGTTCAGCAGCCCCTCTTTGTAAGTAGCACTGCCTACCCTGTCACTCTCACTCTAAAACTGAGCAGCAGCATAAACAGCTCTGACATACAGACATTAGTTGACCTTTTAAAGTAGTCATAAAGGTGTAACCAGTCTGCTCTCCTTCCCAGGTAACTCTTGTATGAGTAATGATTATCTGAAATGCCTGAGTAGCCAGGCCTCTCTCATCCGCACACATAGCCTAATTTCTAGACACAGTTTTACACTGTAAACACTATGTAAAACAGGTTGAAGCTGAATTAAACCCATGCTGTGCAGCTCTGCAGTTTTTTTTTAAATACTAGAATATGTTTAAATTAATCACTCTTGATTTGCTGCATTAAAAAGTCAGACTAATTAACAAATGATTAGCAAATGATAAAGGATTACTTGATGTTGGGCTAATTAACATAACATGAATTGCTTTGTTTTATAATACCCAGCTGGCTAATTGTTCTTTCTCTCTGTTCTCCATAATTATTCCATAAAGGAGGTGACTGGAGTTTTCTCTCCTCCCCACTGAGGGGAAGCTCACAGTTAGCTACCTTTATATTAAGTATTTATATGAGGATGATACTGCCCAGTAGCGGCTCCATGACTGTAAATTTAGGTAGGGCAGATTCTGGGTCTTAGTGCTAGTTTATGATGATAGACATTTTGTAAGCTTTATATTGTAATCTCTGAACACACACAACACTTCAGCCGGAGGGTGGCGCTCCAATGTTGATTGACAGGCTTTAAAGGGTTAGTTCAACCAAAAATGAAAATTCTGTCATTAATTACTCACCCTCCTTACCACCAGCTCCTCCTCTCGTCCAGTCAGTATTTGGCATTCTGATTCCCCCTGAATCAGAATAAATTCTCGAATGATGTTGTATTTTAAAATCTTGAATTAATGATATCTGCAACACATTCATGTTGGTTCTGTTCTGTTAACCCTGGTTATTGCTGCTATCCCTGCTCTTATCCATGCTAGGCTGCATGGATGCGCAGGGAGTTATTGCCCAAATCAGAACCATACCGCCAATCCTAACTGTATGCTAATTGTCAATCGTATTTGACGATAGTGGTCCTGACAGAAATAAACATTTATCAACTCACACATCACTTATGATAAGCAGAAGCTCAAGATTGTTCGCTTGACGTATGAGAACCAATGAGGTTCATTTTCATGTGTTAAGCAGCACGTTTGAGCTTCCTCAAGAACCAATGAGGTTTGTTCTCGCGCATCAAGCAGGTTCAGTTGAGCTTCTGTTTATGTTCGCTGATCAATGTTTATATGTGAATAAAAGACTAAATTAAATCTGTTCATCATATAAAGCTTTCGTGTCTCTTCAGAAATTTTGGACTAAACCGCTCAATTCATATGGATTAGTTTTACAATCTCTTTATGAACTTTTTGAAGTGACAAAGTGGTAGTTGAGTAACTGTCAACTGGGACAGAAAGCTCTTGGAATTCATCAAAATGATCTTCATTTGTCTTCCGAAGATGAACGAAAGTCTTATGGGTTTGGAACAACATGAGGGTGAGTATTCAATGTTAATGAAATTAATGAAAGTATAAATACTTTGGTTTAAATGTGCTCATGTCATGTGAATAGCCTTTTTGTACATCTGTGGTGTTTGTTTTATGTTTGAGAATAGACATGGCTTTCTTTTCCTCACTCGAACTCCTCCACAACTTGTAATATTTTAAAACAACATTCAGAGGCAATAAATACATTAAGGCAATTCTAAGATAGCATTCTATGCGTGTGTTAAATGTGCGAGAACCAATGAGGTTCATTATCGTGTGTTACGCAGCACGTTTGAGCCTCTGCAAGAACCAGTGAGGTTTGTTCTTGTGTGTCAAGCAGGTTCAGAGCTTCTGTTTATATTCGCTAATCAATGTTTATATGTGAATAAAGGGACAGAATTCACATTACTCACCCTCTGTTCTAAATTTAATCTGTTCATCACATGAAGCTTTCGTGTCTCTATTGTGTGAATCTCACAGAGTGAATCTGACTAGCTACACCAAGTCGCAGAAAAAAGTCCTACAAGATGTGAAAACATTTTGTCTGAGCAAGAGTAAGTGGCATTTTTGCTGCCATAAACTTAAATGCTTAAATTATAAATCATTGTAGGCTTACCATAGTTTATCAGGGTAGAGAACAAATTGAACACTGTTTGTTAAGTAATATTGTGAAATATTATTATAATTTAAAAAAAGTTTTTTAAAAATATATATTTTCAACATTTATTATCCTCTCTGATGATCTCATCTTCTCTAGAGCAACACTGTAAGCCACCAATTCTTCATTTAATAAAATCTCAAGCCATTACAAAACAGCACTCTATCTCATATACATTCCCAATGAGCAAACTGTGCACTCTGCACACAGGGATGTAGTCAAATGTGACAGCATAAGAGAGGCTATCCTGTGGGTCAGTTTCCCAGATATATCTCCTGTCATGTGGCCTATTTGGAAGGCTCACTTTAAAAAACTCCATTAAATCAGGGACAACTTCTTAATGGCTCTGTCTCACCCTTCCGCCCCTAGGCCAAACCTAGGGTTACTAAAAAGGCACGGGCAGGCTGCATCACTATAAACAGTACTTCAGAGGTCAGCGCTTGCTGCAGGAAAGGCAGTGCTGCATAAGAAAGCCCTGGACCCTGGAGCAACAGGACATGGAAATAAATAGTAATTGCAAAACAATGGTTAAAAGGCTCCTTAAAATGAAGGAGTTGCTATACTTTATTTTACATCAACGGCCACAGGGCGAGAAAGGACTAGCGCTCAGGTCTCAGTGAGACAAAAAGATACATCTGACTAATCCAATCTGAATAATGTTTAATTATTAGCACTCCTGAAGGGGAGAAGTGTATAGGGGGAATGACCTATGAGAATAATGTACAGTCAAACGAGGCATTTAATTAAAAACAGTATGAAGAGCACTGCGGGAAAAGATTACTTCAAATCATCTTTTTATTTTCGGTAATTAGGTGTGCAAATATAAGCCAGTGCACTTGGGCACGTGCATATCAACATCTCGCATTTAAATTAGCAAGTCAAGGGGAAAAAAATACTCCTCTTAACATGTCACCCAGCTTTAGGGCTCTTTTTGTTCTTCGGGATAGATGTTGCTTACACACACACACACACACACACACACACACACACACACACACACACACACACACACCTGATTAATTCAATTAGATGTGAGCTGAAGCTACAAAGAGCACATTGAGGTGACTGTGTTTGTCATGCCCTATAAACCTGGTGAGGAGGAGGAGGGGATCCGGTAAGATCAGTCGAGTCGAAGAGTGGGATAAAGATAGAACAAGCCCCCCCCCACAACATTTTTTTTACCAAGAACGACCTCAGATTAGCTGTGAGGGAGTCGATGATGTTGCAAACAAGGGGTTGGAGACATTACAGAGAATGAAGGAATTTAAAATAGACATAGCTCCCATGGGAAGATTCTAAAGGAAGAAGGGAAATGGGTCAGCTGCTTGGCAGAGCAGGCTGTCTCATAAGCAACCTGGGCAGAGATGTCGCACTGCAGCCCGGATGGCAAACACAGTTTGGCTGAAGATTACATGGGACAATAAGCTCTCTGATACTGAGAGTTTCCATATGATTCCGTGGAACCTACACTATTATATGGTTATACTATATCTCTATAATTGTATTATATTATAGCAGTTTGTGGCGCTTGTCATAGACGAGACCAGACACTGAAGGGAAGGGATTGGTGAAAAATAAAGGGTGTGTGATGATGAGGTGCAGGTGATCAGAATTCAGGTGATAATGATCGAGTGGGCGGAGTGTCGTGATCTGGTGTTGATGATAGTTGGTTCCGTTGACTCCGTGACAGTTCAAAGGTATTTTGTCCTAATTTGAAACTGGATATCTATTTTTATACACATTTCTTTTTCCGAAAATGTTTTTTTGCATGCAAAGTGTGCTCGTACTGTTTTTCTCTAAAATAATTGCACCTGGTTTCTATACCATATATTGTTATCCAATGCAATTACATTTATACATTTTTAAGTTTGCAAACATGTTTATGGCCTACTGAGTCTGAATGCGCATCATTTCGGGACATTGACAAGAGAGAAGATTTCAGGTTCATGTTTTGTCCTTTAATGGCTGTCTGGCTTCAATTCAGGTTCAACAATGACATTTTAATAGATCAAAATAAATATGAAACAACACACCCATCTTTGTGCTTCCTCTCTGCACAGTGATAAAGTTGAAGGTAATCCAATCTAAACAGTTTGGGACAGTGTCCAAGCTATTGTATAAATTGTGAGAAGCTTCAGTTGTTAGAGGTATAATATTTTATGTTCTCAGTACTAAAAGGGTCTACTAGTCTGACTCTATCATCACAAAACTATTTTTTTCCCCAATGGGGAATTCCTAATTCAAGTAAGAAATATCATAATTAGCCAAAAACACACATGATACTTAGAAAGCACACAGATGAAAACCAAGATAATCCAAACTGGTTCTGGAATGAGTAGAATTAATTAGTATAAGAGTTTTTTTCCAAAACAAAACAAAACAAACAAAAAATACCATGAAAAAGTACTAGTTGAGAAACAATGGAAAGGATTTAAGTAGACTTTACATTGGGAGATGTACTGATGCTCTCTGCTGGCCAGAAGATGAAATGCAACTGTATTTTTCACTTCTTTTTCTTTCTCTTTTTATTCTTCCCCTCCTTCCCTTTTGTTTGTAATTTTCCTAATTTTGTTTTCCCTTTCTTGAGATCTGCCTCCTCCTCACTGGCCCTGGCCGCTCGTGCCCTTTTTTTGCCCAGAGGTGTCCGGCTGTACCACGTCTATCAATGCAGAAAATACAAACATAATCTACAGTCAGTATGCATACGTATAGCTGGGTTCAACACATGCGCCCCTCCAGAAAGCATCCTAAAAAACTGACCTTAAAGGCCTCCTCCTCTTCTTTGTAGACCGGGTCTAGCCTTGCAAGAGGTGGGATGAACTCCACAGCAGTGAGGGGTCTTTTGATCTGCTGGTTGAGGCGGTGAGAGTTTAGGACAGTTTGGATCGCCTGAAGAATGTGCCCCTGAGTGTAACCATCTGTAACTTTAGCTAGAGAGCTCAGGTCCAGCTTAGGGCCCAACTGAGCACCACCTGCTTGGAGCAGCTCCTTCCACAGAGCTAAACATAAAAGATCAATTAATATACACAATAATCTAAATAAAATAAAAAAAGACATGATGTATAGAAATGCAAACTGTAATTTTAAAGAACGATAAATGTGTTAATAACTTAATGTGAAATCGATTTCAGTATGAAACTTATATTAAACACAAACATAGATGATTACTTACTAAATCTTGAAGCATAATCTGGTCTAGGGATCAAAATGATTTTCTTGTAAACTTTACAGAGAGGTTTGATGTCTGCATCAAAAGGTCTGCGTGTTGTTCCCACCACTAACACACGGTCCTCTGGTTTAATAGATTTTAGGACCTTCGGCAGGTTTTTCTTTAGTCTTTTGGGTTCCATCTAGAAATGAAAAGAATTAAGAAACATCTGAGCTGGAGAAAACAATAGAGTCCTGCATGGATGACACATTTTTGTACATAATTTTAGCACTTCCATCGTCCCAATTCCTGTCAATGTTTTTTTTTTTTTTTTTTTAATGCTTGAAATATGGTCTGTGGTTAACACAAGCTTAAGATATTTCCATGTTTTATTGTATGACATCAATAATACCAAATGATATGTGAAACGGCAGTTGTTAATAACAAGTGGCTAAATGGGACTACAGAGGTTGTCGGGACATTAAATGTCATCATTCGAACAGGTAAACTCATCTACTTACAAGTTCCCTTTCACAGCCTCATTGTGTTTATAATCACGTTCTTGCAAACTATTCTAACTCAAACTTTGAGGAAAAATGTTTTCAAATTAAGGCTGAAAGAGTTGTTGGAAGCGCAATGGAACAAAACATGCAAGAATCATAAACTTTCATCACTGCAGCAGCACTCATGTTAGCACAGTATATCTACATCTTTAACCACAAGAGGACAGCAGAGTCCACCACCTCACAGTGACAATGGCTTTAAAAAAGAGGTTTTTACTTATTATTCACTGGATTTTGTGAATGAAGGGCTAAACAAATGAAGAATAATATCACAGTTTATGGTCTGGTATTAGACTTGTATGTATGTTTATTTAGTAAGTGTTCTAATGACTGTGAGTGTGCGACAAACCTCTTTCTCCAGCTTTGGAACTTTCTTGTAGAATGTTTTCTCAGCGTCGCCAATCCAAATGACTGAGGGCTGCAGCTGGCGAGCCACCTGCCAAAACACGACAATGTTCCTCCAACGCAAGCCAAACGGTAAAACAACCCAAACAATCATCAGCTCACACAAACAATCACTTATCAGCCAGAGCAAAAACAACACTTTAAAAAAAAATGGTACCACATTAGTGAAGTGAGTGTATGCTTTAATATTATTTGACTGAAAACAATGCCTTCAGTTCACTAATGTTTAACAGTAATTTCTGTAAACCACAGACTCCCACAAATTACGTTCCTGCAAATTATGTTTCTGATCAAAAACATGCAGACCATTTAAGCACAAACACCTCATGTACCACAATTTTGTTTATACAGAAATTCTATAAAATACTACTAAAACTAATACATAAAAAAACACATTTTACACAGTAGCTAAAATCAAAAACAAAAATATATATTGCAAATATTTAGCCTATCTGGATGAATTTAACAATTGAGAGTGTTCTATGGGGTCTGTGGAAAATTTGAGACATAAAATATTGAAATATTGTGTTTTTATTATTATGTATTCTCTTTTTCTAGGACTGTTGCTGTAAAAATGTGTAAAATTGGTCTGGAGGAATACATATTTAAAAAAAATGAAATGAAATGAAAATGAATGTGAAAAGTGAAAAGTTTCTTTTTCGGTTTATACATCTAAAAGAAGATGCACGTCAATATTTTCTAGATAATATTTTAGCGAATTTTATATTTTTATACATTTTATTTTATTTCACACAGTACTGTATATATATATATCAAATATTTACACATATCTAGCTGCCTTCATATTTTAAAAGGGGGAATCCCTCACGAGGGGATCATCATATTTGGGGGTCTTTGGCATCAAAACGGTTGAGAACCACTGGCCTATAAGGTCGTTCTGTTATGCTGCATGCATAAAATCTGCATACTATGCATTGTATACACTCTAGTAAGATAGTAGTATAGTAGAATGCTTTTGCCTCAGTCTCGGTTTCCTGAGAAAAGTCAAGCATGGCCTTGAGTTTGGAAACAGTCAGTAAATTTGAACTCCCTTTATTAACCGCTAAGAACTTGAAATCTCTGTCGGCTTCTGTTTTATGATGCAGTCCATAGCGAATTAATCAGCACTGCATATTTCCACACACGATTTCTCAGATTCAGTTCCATAATGAAAATCAATGGATAAGTAGCTGTAATTCAAGAAAACACTAGCTCTTTTCCCACATATTTGAGTTAACCTTCTGGATTTGCGGATTTGTTTTAGTCGGATTTGTTTTGGCCTCCACGGGAGCAACATCAGATGTATGCAGTTGTACAGATTAGAGGGAACAGTAACAAACTAACTTCCCTAAATTATTGTAAATAAAAGCTTTCTCCAATGTTTGTAACAGAGAGTGCATTGAGAGTGCAGAGAGTAACAGAGAGTTACAGTGCACAGGAAAGTGGAGGAGTGATTCATCTCAAAACGGCTTAGTGAGCAGGAAATCATGCTGGCACCTGGTTTTATTCCCAGCATGCATTAGGAGAGGTGCTGAAAGACTACCATCCAACACAATGCTGAGCGCAGAATCTCAGAATCCCCCTGCCTCATCCTGCCTTGTTTATCTGCTGTGCCAGATGCTCTCAGGAACAGTTCTTCAAGTAAAACCTCCAAATATGGCCACAATAAACTATACTGGTGGGCAACAGCACAAATTTCATAGCCCTTTATTGATATGACCTTTCCATTATTTGTGATGTATTACTAAAGCTTCATTAAAAAAGGGAAGAGGCGATATGGGGATACAATTTGGCCTCCTAGGTTAAACACGCAAGTTTATTTATGAACAGTACTAAACACTTCTTGAAATGTTAAACAGCAAGTAAACAACATCTCTCTAGAAGTATTTTGTTGTCACATTGAGACAGGGAGAAAGGTTTCCATTTTCATTAGTGTTTATGTTTGGAAGTCATGCCAGAATATTTCTCATAAACAGAAAAACCATCACGCAAAGCCTGACGTTTCACTCCATTTTAGAAGACGAATTGATGATCCTGACGATAACTCTTGACGCAACCTAAAGTATGCATAGCAATCAATCAATTATGTTGATCCTATCAGTTTTTATGATATGTGAAGCTAAAAGAAGCTTAAGGAATTCCAACATTTCACCATCTTAGAATCTTGGCTTTCTGTATTCCCAGAAGGTATTTTCAGAGAGGGCTCAGATAGTTTCTCCTCACCTTGAAGACTATGTGCAGGAGGAATTGCAGTCCGCTTTTGCCTGGATATTTGCCAGCTAGTGTTGAAGGGGAGAGGTCGAATAAGTTTGCACCAGTTTCGTTGCACAAGGCATGGACCAACATCTTCTTCCCAACCCCTGCCGGCCCCGTAAGCAGCACAGCCCGGATCAGGGGCCCTCTCTCATGGACGCACTGAGAGCCTATGGAGACCAGAAGAGGAAGCAGTGAGTTTTCCTTTTGAAGGCGATATACTTCAAGCGAAATCAAAGAAAGAACAGGTGTGATATCATTTAAAAAAAAAATCAGGCCAAAACAAAGTTTAACATTCGTTTCGGGAGTTCAAAACAGCTTGCCACACACTGGAGAGCTGCTTTATAGTAGAAATTGAAGTTGTAATTCTTATTGAAAGTGACACTGATATTTCAAAGAGATATTTATTTTTACCCCTAAGTGAATAAGAAAAAAAGAACTTCGCCGTGAGTATATAGGGAGCAGCGAATCGCTGCACGATTATGACAAAAAACATAATTGTCGATTATTCCCTTGAATTGTAATTGCGATTATCACAATTTCCACTGAATGATGTTTTGATTAGCTTTACGCCATTGTTTGAAGCGACTGCATGCCATATTGTTATATCAAAATAAACACGCTGAAAACAATCTTCCTGAAAAACTTTTATTGCTTTTCTATAGCATTAAACCTTAAATGTCAAATATACTTTTTTATTTATTTAAAGAAACCAAACCAAAGTAAAAATATGGATGGTCTTATAATGTTATGCTAAAACTAAAATGAAAACAATGGGAAAAAAACTCTTAAGAAAAAAAAAAACACATCTTAAGCACACAGAATAATGTAAGTGGACTTTTTTTTTTGTAATAACTTTGAATGATTACATAATTGTGGCATCCGTATAATTGTAATTACGACTACAAACTCGATTTATTGTGCTGCCCTAATATAGGGGCCATAATATCTTTTGTGTTCTATCCCTATGTTCTTATTATCAATCTTGACCTCCTACACTTTTGTCTTTACTCTGCCGTCCTCATTTATCCTCATTAATTTTCCTGACTTTATACTGCAGTATATCAGATAACCATCAGTATACATCGGTTGAATAAGAGTAACTGTTTAAGTCATCTCAAGATAATTGTCAGATAATTTGTTATAATATAACATTGCTCTAACAAAGAAGCAAAATCCCCTTTGACTCCAGCTGTTTAAACTCTAATGCACCCCACCCAATCATTCATCTTTAAAGACCGGGAGGAACTCCCTGCAAACTTTATACTTATTTGATTAGGAAGTCAGATGTCAGAAAAGGTTGATTGCTCTGGCTGCCGGTGCTCAGTAACAGAAGAACAATAGTTGAATGGCTCTCTGGGGCTAAGCCACAGGTGGTGTGAGATTCCTCTCATGGATGCTGTAGTAAAAGGGCTCCAACTGGACAGAGCTCAGGATGCAGTGAGCTGGCATGGATGTGAGACCACACAGACACACAAACAGAAGCATACACAAATATACGTCTACTAGTGCGCACACAAACATCCGGCCACACACACACATTCACACAAACAAACATGTCTGCCCAGAAGGGAGGCTTACACATAACAGGTGCAGCACAATATCACGTCTCTGTTCTCAATGAGTCCCAAAAGTGCTATAAAAGTATACTTGTGGTTCTTATTCGATATCTTTATATTTAAGTCATTATTCACTGAAAATCTTGGCATCCACCCATCTCTCTGTAGCCTACTGCGTTCATTAGAATTCATTAAAGTAACAATGTCTGATTCATTCATTTGAGTTGGCTATTTTCAGTGAATAAGTTGGTTCAGTTCACAAAACTGCTCTAAATGATTAATTCACAAATCAGAATTGAACAAGTTCTCAAGTTCAAATCACTGACTAAAAAATGCTCAGTGGAGGGGAAATTAATAACTTAAATTTCTCTTTGCTCATCACACAACATTATTGTAAATATTAAAGTAAATAATATGAATATTAATAATATTATAAATGCTTTATACAGCGCAGTTGTATGGGATACTTTCATGGTGCTTAAGTATACTTTTTGAAACTTGAAGGTCTCACGCTGCATCTGAAATTAAATACTTCCCTACTATATAGTATGCGAAAAAAGTATGCCAAAAGAGTAGTACCGTATGTCCGAATACATAGTACTTGAAAAACAGTAGGTGAAAAGTACCTGGATGTCCTACTTCCAACCGAGATTCTGGTGCGCATTCGATGGACAATTTACTATCCCATGAGGCCACAGGAGAGGGTTTGTGAATGGAAGTGGTAACGCTGGTAGGTCACGTGACAGTAACAACATAGCGGATGTAGTACATCTGAACTTCATTCATACCACCCATATTCATAAAACGTACTTTAATGTTCGCAAAGTAATCCAAATGCAGTTCCTACACAGACAGTATGTGATTTTGAACGCACCGTTGGTCCCTATTTATTGTAATAACATAGAGCAGGACAATTGTGACCCTGGATCACAAAACCAGTCACAAGTCGCACGGGGTCAAAATTATAGATTTTTCTTTTATGCCAAAAATCATTAGGATATTAAGTAAAGATCATGTTCCATGAAGATATTTTGTAAATTTCCTACCGTAAATATATAAAACATTTATTTTTGTGAGTGAATGCAGCACAATCGCGAACATAAATGGACAACTTTAAAAGTGATTTTCTCAATGTTTCGATTTTTTTGCACCCTCAGATTCCAGATTTTCAAATAGTTGTATCTTGGCCAAATATTGTCCTATACTGACAAACCATACATAAATAGAAAGCATATTTATTCAGCTTTCAGGTGATGTATATATCTCAATTTAAACAAAATTGTCCAGGGTCACAATTCTTCAAAATTCTACGGAAGAAAGAAATTCATATGGGTTTCAAATGACATGATGGTGCGTAAATTATGTCAGAATTCTCGTTGAAAGTATTCCTTGAAGTGAAAATAAAGTATGTGTAACATACAGTTTTAGATTAAAAAAGGCAGACAGCTCTCCAGCTCTTTGTCATCTCAGTAATAACTTTACAAGTATAAACCAACCTTTACACTTTAAGGACTATAAGCAGCAGGGGGCGATATAAATAGAAAAATCACATTGTGCTAGCTGTGTTTGTATGAGTAGGGCATAGGCTACATCCTAATTCAAATATTATCCTAAATAATATACAAGAATTAAAGTGTCTGAAATCATAGTAGGCTGAAATCAGTAAAAGTGCCAGCATGGTATATTTTTTTGTGTGATTTTTATTTTTATTTTTCAGAGTGTGCATGCTTTTTGTGCTATTACCCACAATCCCTTGCACATTGGAAAAGGATGAGTTTGTGATGTTGTACTTTTTTGTAGTTGAAAAGTGTCAAGGGTGCAAGGCCAAAGCTGCTGTTGCATTTGGTATTTAAACCTAAAACTTAAGAAATTATTTATTTAAATTATCAATTAGCTTACTGCTATCAGGATACAGCACATGAATAATTTTACCATGTGTTCCATTTGTACTCAGAAATTCCCAGTAGGAAGTTTTAACTGGAATGTTCCAACTTGGAAACTCGGAGGAACGCTCACAACCCTGACTTGAGTATCCAAAATGGCTGCTCAGCACCTCAACAGTGGTGAAATTAATATATTGTTTATTAGCACTTCTGTTTGTCTTTGTCTCAATACAAACATTACTTGCCAACCTCTATCTGTGGACATTATTTGTGCAAAATGTTGCTTTTTAATGCACAACAAAGGTTTGCTGGACGCATCCATCTTGGTTTTCCAGCTTGTGTACACTCGGGTGTGATTTCATTCACAGCTCCAAAATCCGACTTCCAAGATAAACATACCATAAGCACCAGATTAGCACAAACAGGCCTCAACTGGATAGTAAGGTTGGATCACAGTTATTTGTGAATATTTATAGAAATTTTATTCTAAATGTATCTCGGGTATGAATCATTGTATTTAATCATTTGAACCAAATAACTGTACAAACGGTTCCAGTAAAAAAAAGTATTTTTTGTAGAAAAAAAAAAGTAGTTTTGAGTTTTGCATGTGGTTCAATGGAGAGATGTAAGCACCCCCTGAGGAAGCCCACTTGTGTCACATAGAAAAGGTTTCATAGGTTATTAGCTGACAAAATTTCCCACCCATTGCTTCACAATCAAAAGTATGTACTTTACCATCACCAGCGAAGTGCATACTTTTATTGCGCACTGTAAGCAAGCAGATTGGAGCACAGCCTGTGTATGTTTATGCGTGAATGAATGTGTATCTGCGTGTACACTTCACTAGCCCCACGGTTTAAACTTGATTATCCAAAATTTAATTACACTTTAATCTCACCCAACAGCTCTGTTAAAAGGGCCATTGTGTTATGGAGGAAGTTCACTTGACCTCAGAATTTGCAATGTTTATCAAGTATAAAATGGTTTACAGAAAAGCACAATGAGGAACACTGTGAGAAACTTGTGCTTTTCTGCAACCACTTACAAGGTAGTTGTACTAACCATGGTTCATAGTTCATGAATTCCACACTGTCCCAGTTAACAGCTGCTGGCTTTGATGTTCAAATCAGATTTACACTAGTCCGCCCTGTAAAATGGTGGGAGTGATTATATTTCTAGGGATGGGTAGGTAAGAACTCAAGAAAGAAAATAACAGAAATGCAAGAAAATCTAATCTATTGGGGTAGATCTAACAAAACTTGATCTCTGCAGTGAGAACACAGAGAAACATACCTCAGGCCAGGGCAGCATTAATCACTTTTAAAGAGGGGAAATCATCAAAAACAGTGATTATGATTATGGTGGGAGTGATTATATTTCTAGGGATGGGTAGATAAGAACTCAAGGAAGAAAATAACAGAAATGCAAGAAAATCTAATCTTGTGGTGTAGATCTAACAAAACTTGATCTCTGCAGTGAGACCACAGAGAAACATACCTCAGTCCAGGGCAGCATTTATCACTTTTAAAGAGGGGCAATCATCAAAAACACACTGAAAACTAGGATTTATGTCACGGCACACAGAGTAGGAAATTAGAAAGTGGAATAATGACTATCCCTTTTTTAAACCCCTATCTTTCCTTTCTCTCTTTGTCCCTCTTTTGTGTTGAAAAGACCAGTTTATACCAAAACGAATTTATATGTTGGCTTATGCTGGTTTGTTTATTTGATCTATAGATCAGTAGTTCTCAACTTGTTTTGCTTCAAGGACAATAAAAAAGTCCTTAAAATCAAACATTGAAAGTTTACCATTAAAATTGATTCAGAATGAATTTGTGTCAAAATACTGCTAAGTTTGATGAGGCACAGTCTTTGACTTTGAAAGTTGATTTTTTTTGCTCTGCGTTTGCTGTATTGGGAGCAATCTAGTTTTGATTTGCAATTGCAGTGTTACTCTCCTCTGGGAATGTCGTGATGACAGACCTCTGGAGAGACATCACACACTCTCATACCACAGAGATCTTTAGGGATGTAGACGTCCTGACTCCTTTGTGTGATTGTTTTGCTGCTGCTGACTGAGGTGTCTTTGTTTTAGCACTGAGCTCTGTTTATGTGGTAACCCTTTTCTGCCTAGGGCCACGAATCACTGAGGGACAATCTAACTCTCCCTGCAAAGAGTTGTTAAGGTTACAGCCCACCAGGGCAGCGTGTGTATGATCTGGCCTGATCCTTGTGCTGATCCCATTGAGCCCATGGCTGGGTTATTAAATGAGAAGTGAGTGTATAGAGTGAATGTTGGTGTTGATACTGTGATACGGGACACCAGGCCTTGCTAGGCAATGAAGCGTTCGCTCCAGAAAAAGTTACAAAAGACCATGAGCTGCTTAGTAGGGTCAAGTACAGTTCAGAAGGGCAGACAGGGTGCATTCTATTACCTGCACTAACACACACACACAAATGTGCGCATGGATCTAATAGTGCTGCTCCTGAAAAATTTATGTGAGCCACTATAAAATTCCCTAGAGAGGCTCTTGAGCGCAATGGTGGTGTTTTTATCCGCAAAAATTTGTTCGCAGCTTCAAGTTGTTTGGAGCTTCATAATGCATTTGGGTCTGTTTTGACCCAGAAGAGATGCATAGAAAATAAAAATAAATGCATATTTTTTTGTACAGGAACCAAACTTTGCAGATGAGCCAAGACTATCAAAATACATGTAATTATTATTATTTTTTTACAAACATCTATGAGTTATATGTCTCAAAATTATTTTGTAAAATATATTTATCCTATTTCCTATATCTCAAACACAGTATTGGGACAACATTTTGTTGATAAACATGAATATGCACACACCTATTGATGAACCACTGCAGCATGAACAAATTATCTTTTTTTTCATTGAAAAGTAAAAGTGTGATTTTTTTGGTGTTATTTTATAAATTGATGTTTTGTTTCAGGATTCATACATTTAGACCATTTTTGTTAATACCGGTAATTCTCAGGTTATATGTTCTTATAAATTTCATATAATGATGTAAAATGATTTTTGATTTAATTTTTTTCTGTAGGTCATGTAAATTTGAAATGTAAAATAATTGCTACATTTTTTTTCATTAATAAAAAGGATAGATATAGTAATAACATGGTAACATTTAAAACTAATTTTTTTTTTGCATTCACTAATTCACTTCCAACAGACCCAGAAATGCAAAAATCGTATCAGATTTTTTATGCATTATGAGGAATAAATATTTAACTCTCATTTTAACAGTTTAGCAGAACATACTTCATTATAGTGACATCATCAGAGTAATGCCAGATGTTATCAGGTGTTTTTGAATGATGTATTATGACTAAAACAAAGAGAAGCACAGTTGACTAGGTCTGACTAGTCAGAGCTGGTTACACTCACCCAAAGGGAGAATGCCATAAAGTGCGATGAGCTGTCTTACGTCAGAGAGAGATGGCATAGGCTCAATATCTGCTTGCCGCAGTGTTGTGCCCAAGTAACTGTATTCACCTAGAGAGACAGGGAAAAATATATGCCATACTGCTTTAAATATGATAACAAACATCAGACATTAATGGCTGCTTGCCAGGTTTCCTGGTTTCCATGGAACGCAAAAAACAATGTTAGAGTAACAAAGTTGTTCCGACACATAGCAGTCAATGTGGTTTTCTATACTTTAAACGCCACACCCTGTTCCCGAAAAACAAACTAAAACGAAACTGAAATTTTAAGGCTTCACATTTCGTGTCATTTTAGAGCAACATTAGGTTGCTATGCTGTGCAGTTGAATCATTGATGAGTCATAAAATCCATTGTGGTGCACACACACGTTCACAGGGGTGTGATTCAGCACCGTGCATGTGTCTGTGATCAAGTCGCTTTAGCAGTAAAGCCCAGTCTGAAACCCTGTGCAATGCATTTATCATAAAACTAATTCACTTGATTCAAACTCGGAAAACTTGATGCTTGTGCTTGTGAGATGTAACAAATGGAACCACTGAACCACTAAAACCACTGAAAACAGTGTTCTAGGTAAAATCAATGTACACTTAATGTTCACATCAAAGCTATAGCTCTGACACTGCACTATGCACTTTATGTGATTAAGCTGAACTAATTAAGTCCAAGAATTATCAACATAAATACTGAAATGTTTAGCAAACAAATGATTTCAGAATCAGTTTGGAGCCCTCATAAGTGTGACTCTGTTTGCATGTGGCATTACACTGTGGCAGGAGAAAAGAGGCTGATTTCAGCAAGTGTAACATGTTCCTGGATCAACATCTTTGTTGATTCTGGAACATCATTCCAATCAACCAATCAGATCTGAGGGGCAAGTTTACAGTTTATGTCAAGTTCAGGCTTACAGCCAGGGTTAGGTGCTTCTACATCAGTGTTATTCACCTATCATTTCCCTCTGATTTTAGGGATGACTTATGGGTAGGGTTAGGGTTAGGTTTAGGGGTAGGGATAGGATAGGATTAAATTTTCGGACAGGTATGTTGCCTTTAACTCGCAAAATCAGGATGTGCTGAACTTCTTGTGCCAAACTAAGATCTAGTGAACTATTAGGTCTGAAAAATAATAATAATAATAATAAATAAAATATAATCATTATAATTATAATAATAATAATAAAGAGTGACAGTGAAACATAAAAAATAATAAATTCATAAATTTAAATAAATTATACAATTGTCCCCAAAATGTTTTTTGTTTTTTTTATATGCTTAACTTTTTTTAAATATAATTTTTTTTTTTTTTTTTTTTTTAAGTGTGATAATCTTTAATTTTATTTAATAACTTTTTAATTTTAATTTTATGTAATATTTTTTCCGGAATTTTAAATATAAAGTTATACTTTATTTTGATAGTCCACTTTAGACATTTTACTAACTATAAGTAACTTTGCAACTATATGTCAACTAACTCTCAGAGTATTAGTAGACTATTAGATTATGGTGAATAAAGTGTTAGCAGATATTAAGCAGACAGTCTACTAATAATCTAACGACTGGTAGTTGACATGTAGTTGCAAAGATACTTATAGTTAGTAGAATGTCTTAATTGATTTAAAGTGTTACCTAAAATATTTTCAACATTTAAAGATAATTCAATTGGAAATACATTTTTCATACAACTGAAATGTGTACATCTTCAAAAATAATTAAATATATTTTTGAGTGTAATGTTTAAGCATTAATGCAGAATTAAGGAAGTGAAACAAATTATGGGGTTAAGAAGACAGATTACAGAATGATAAAAACTAAAAAGACGTGACATTTATCTCAGTGGTGTTTAGTTTTTACCTATGTAATCTGACAACTTGACGTTCATTGGCCTGATTATGAAGCCTTCCAGAACAAGCTCCTCATATAGAGATTCTATGGTCCTAGAGGGAAGACAGAAAAAGCATTGCAAACAAGAGATCAAACTGATCAGTCATGCTGTGTATCTGACGCAAACTTCTATTACATCACAGCGTTCAGAGCCAGCCATGAATTCTTGTGCTCCACATGGACATTCGCCAGGCACCCCCTGAGCTCCAAACCCTGACACTCACTTGAGCACTTTCCAGAAGCACAATCCCTCTATTCCAGAACTCTCACAGTGCACTGGTGTTTAACGTATGACCTACATCTCTCAGTTGCAAACAGTGCCATGGGTCAAATCTGCTCTTTTAGCAATGATTAAACTACATTATAATATTCTTGAGAAATAGACTTTGCATTTTAAACCAGTTTATTTATTCAGACCTGTCAGCTGTGAGGTCCTTCTCTTTCTTCTTCTTTTTTCCAGTCTTCCGTCCTTTCTTTTTTTTCTAAAGCAAAGAAAATGTGTTTTTAGTTATGGACAACAATACATGAAAATAATTCTGAATCAAGAATGACAGGGGAAGGAAAGTATGTGTCGTAGATAGTACCGATATTATATTTTTCCTTTCTGGTTTTTAGATTGAAATAAGTCTTAACATGAATCAAAGTGTGATTAGATTAGTGTCAGACTGTAAAGGAAGTTTATTTTCCTTTTAACACCAAGGCATATCTACATGTCTGTTTCAGTATATTGAATCTTCCAACCCTACAATGTAACATGTTAATAACAGGTGTGTTGGATATGCGCTTGCATCCAAAATGTAGAAATCCTGAAAAACCTCTAGTGACTTGACATAAACAATCACTGTGTGGGATCAAGTGATGGTCTGCACGTGTGTGTTTCCCTGATTATCTAGACTGTACTCTCAGTACAACCGTTTTTATGCAGCCTACTAGAGACACCTTGGAACTTGCTGTAATTCAGGGCTTTTCCAAACCACAAATGAACTAGACTAGCAGGACTAGCAACCAGGAATTTCCACGAATGATATGTTACCAAATGTTCTAAATATTTGTTCGGTGAGTAATAGAAACCCACTTACTTCATTTTCTCAGAAACTTGGATAGAACATACTGTGATTCCCCAAAATATTATTATGGAGAATCTTGGATCATTTTTTGGCAGGTCTGAGTATGTCAGTGAAATTAAGATAAAAAAACTTTTCTCCTGCATTTATATAACAGACATGATGAACTCCAGCATTAGCTCAGCTTGGGCGTTGCATGTTCATTTAACAAACAAACCCTCCCTGTTGCATAATGTTCAATTTGATGTTCCCAAATTGTATGGGTTATAAAATTCACTGAATGTGTTTTAAAATTCCAACAAAGTTCAATGTGCAAACCAACTTAGATGAATTAACAGCTGGAATTCAGTCTTACACCAGCAGAGCTGAATGGGGTATGCGTGTGCCTGCATTTGCAGAATGATTAATGATAAAAAACATCTTTGTGTATAAATTACACACATCAGACAGACAGCGTCTGTGACCGATTTAGCTGTCAAAACCTCTCAGCGTAAAGCAACTCAAGCAGGGTGCCAAAAATGTTGTTGAGGAATTCTAGCTCTTGTGCAGGCATGCAATGAGGCCTTTTTCTATGCTTCTTGTTTTGGAGAAGACACAATAGTGACTGATTGCAAGAAATATAGGTCTCCTATATATTCCCATATATTTATAGGTCACAGTTAAACAGAGCCACACACATATTCACATACATACACAAAAATCTTTTTATATGTACATTATTCTGTCTAAATATTGCCGGCATAGTAATGGATGTCTTTACTTTGCAAATATAAATGTCAAGAATCTGCCTTCAAGATGTATCAACACTCCGATAATACTGCTTTCAGGTCAGCTTTTTTTTGTTTCATGAGAAACAAAGCTCCAATTGCAAAATTTTAAGTCATATTGTGAAATAAAGTCAGTTGTGAGAAGTAAAGTTGGAGATAAAGTTTCAATTTTATGAAAAACATAGCAGCAATTGCAAAACAAATAATCCCATTGTTTTTTGCTCTGTGGCAAAAACAGGATTTATATAGTTCTAGAATATGCTTTGACATGAAAATATACATTTAACTATACATTTACATGTCTATGACTCTACAGACATTATGTACTTTACCATATGTCTTGGTCCTCTCGTCATATATTACCATATATTGTGTGTGTGTATGTGTATGTGGTTCAGGTATACTCTACGTTACCAGGACAAAATGTCCCCACAAAGATGGCAATATTCGAAATCCTTGTCCTTGTGGGGAGATTCTTTGGTCCCCATGAGGAAAACAATTTATAAATCATACTAAGTGACGTTTTTTGAAAATTAAAAATGCTTTTAGTTTTCTGTGATGGGTAGGTTATAGGGTAAGGGTTCATGGATAGAATTTACAGTTTGTACAGTATTAAATTAATAATGCCTATGGGATGTCCCCATAAAACATGGAAACTCAACATGTGTGTGTGTTTGTGTGTACCTGGTATTCCCTACGTTATGGGGACCAAATATCCCACAAGGATAATCATACTGGTAAATTTTGACCTTATGGGGACATGACGAAAACAGCTAAATCATACTAAACTAAAAAATGCAGAAAGTTTTCTGTGATGGATAGGTTGAGGGGTTAGTGTAGGGAGATATAATATACAGTTTGTACAGTAAAAAAATCATTGCGTCTAAGTAGATCCCATAAAACATTGAAACCAGTGCGTGTGTGTGTGCGTGTGTGTGTGTGGTAGAGAAGGCAGGAACAGGGGCCCTATCAAAACACAAGCTGACGAGGGCAGGACACCTTTACTAATTCTCTGTCCAGACCACATTCCTGGTCATGAGGGCAGATCACTGTATGACCCCAGGGCCCCTCACACAAGGTGCATAAACAGAGGACAGAGAGTATATCTCAAGATCTGGATTCATCCAGACTAAAAGACACATTACAGGGTTTTACAGGCCACTCACCATCTATAATCTGAGGAACATCAGGGAGCACTGAGCATCTGTACACTGTCACTCATGCAGAGAATTTAAAATGTGCTTAAGGTCTTATCTCAAAGGAAGAAGTATGCATGTCTGCCATTCACCTTTTTACTACTTTTCTTGACTTTTTTCTTTTTCTTTCCCTTGTCTCTGTCCACCACCAGTTTAAGGTTCTTCAGTTCCTGCCTCATCAGCTCGTCCACCTGAGACAAATATAAAAACAAAGATGGAGAAAGAGGGAAAAAATGTGATGGAATGAATTGAGCCACAAGGGAAGCGAAAGAGCTTAAGTGTTTTGTTTTCATAGAGTGTTATGACTTTCATAAAATGTAGTGCAGAAAGAGTGTTGATTTCTTTACTCCAAACCAGGATTTGAATTCATGAGTGTCCGAGACAAAATTATGAAGCTGAGGGCCCCACTTCGCATACTATTGGCAGGTTAAAGATGTGTTTACTGGGACCACTTCATCACAGGCCCCTGGCCCCCCCCCCTGCCCCCGATGACAGCTCTGCTCCCACCTGAACTCTGAGCTCCTCTTCAACTTCCAATCTCTTCTCCTCTCGCACCAACTGAGCATCGAAACTTTGAAGGAAGTTCTGTTTTTCATCTCGGTAATGCCAAACCTCTGCAACGCACAACAAATCCACAGAAGATTTATGAAAAACTAAATTTCAACAACAGTGATAATATGATCATACCACAGGGAAACCGCCATGGTCATTGACAATACATCTAAAACGACAGAACATACAGACATTCTCTGACATGTGAAAACAAATTTGAGTTGGACACAAAGCATCAAAGTATAGTCAGGAGAACATCAGTCAGCACTGTGTGTAAAAGAGGAAACAATTCTGAGAGTGGGTCTGGAGGGCCTCAGTCGGACCTCCTGTGTGTGGAGCGTAGAGGAAGCACAGGTGCTGTAGTCTGGGTGAGAACGCAGCGTCTGACTGTACTCCGTGCTGCGCTCTCACGCGCCACATCCTGACAGGAAGTCCATTTCCACCCACTTCCTGTCCTGGCTAAAGGCAGTGCGCCAGGTTGATTTGGAAACTGGAAGAGGACTGAATGGCAGGGTCTGACCTCACAATGAGTCTGAAGTTGTTTTTCCCTGTTTTGTTCATTTGCATATCATAGAGATAAAAAACAGCAAACTTAATCTAAACTGGCCAAGACAAACATTTATGAACGTGTGTTAAATATTACACTTGGCAGATGATTTTACTCAAAGCAACTAGCAGTGAATTCAAGGTTTATATTTTTATCAGTTCATGTATTTACCTGAAAATCAAATCCATAACATTGGTGCTTGCGCTACAGTTCTTGTAACAAAGCCTCATAAACAGCGGGGTTGTGCACCTTTTAAAATTGAATACGTTTGAATACATTTTTTAAATTCAAATTCCAGTTTCAGTTGTTCAGGTGTCAGTCAAATTTCAGTTTCTAAATTTCAAATGAGGTAGCAAATAGGAACTAGACCCAAAATTAAAATTGAGCGAGTACATAAAAAAATCTGTGTTCAAATCTGCCCCTGCCTTAGCCTCATTCACTACACTATTTTAATTTAATTTAATTTACTGGGCAAATCAGCGTGAGAGCGCAATTCCAAAAAAGCACAGATGGGAGTGGAAAGTTCTGCGCAGAGAAGCAGTGCAAATTAGCATCTGGTTTAAGACATGCTTTTTTGGGCGATAAATAATGACTAGCACAAACCCTTAGTAAATCACCTTGAAGGATTCATTTAAAATACTCTCCTCCCATAAATGTTGCATCTGAAAGGGAAACTTCTACAAATGCACATGCAATAAAGTCAGCCGCAAAAATAACCCTGTCCACGCCATTTCAGCGCAAATTTTTCACCGTGTGTCTTTAGTAAATCCCGACAGTAGTTTTTGGGATAAAAGAGGGTTTGCGCTGGTGCAAGATGTTAATAAATGACCCTATGTCTATAATAATGATGCAAACTCGTAATACGCATTTGCACGCCATCAGCGTTCTCACGGGTTCGCGTTTTTGAAGTTTGCACAGAAAGAACTTACGAGTTTTCTGTTAAAACGGTGTTGTGTTAGCGGCCCCTAAGTTAATAACTAATGATCGTTGCGACGGAAGTGAATCAATCAAAACTAACTTTAGCTGGACAATAACTTTAGAGCTGCTATAAGGCCAAAACAATCTTTACTTTACTTTAATTTCCTATTATCAATGTAAAGCCGCTTTGGAATAATCTACATTGTTAAAAGCGCTATATAAATGAAGATGACTTAAATTTTGAGCAATTGGGACCGATTTGGTGGCAAATTCCAGGTTTACGCCATTTGTTCTTGTATGTTTATGTCGTGTCCGTAAACACACACAGCTACTATATACAGATCAGCTCTGATATGATCACCGGTAACATTGCGCTTCCTCAAACAAAAAGCTGTGTCGAAGAACATATGACTGCTCTGCAGTCATGCAATTTCAACCACAGAATGACGATAGAGAGGCCAAAATTCTGTACTGCATGAAGCACAAGTAAATGAAGCACAAGTAAAATTAAATTGATACTGAATTGGGTAACACTTTATTTTGATGGTTTTTATTTTGACTACATGTCAAATAACTCTCATTTGAGTGTTAGTAGACTGTCTGCTTAATATCTGCTGACTCTTTATTGTGATGGTCCTCCAACAGACATTCTTCTGACTATAAGTAACTTTGCAACTACATGTCAACTTATTCGAACCCTAACCCTTCCAGTCTACTAATACTAACACTCTAATGAGAGTTAGTAAACATATAGGTGCAAAGTTACTTATAGTCAACAGAATGTGTTAAAGGGACCATCAAAATAAAGTAAAAATCATAACCCTAATAAGTGTAAGTTTTAACACGGAAAAAGAAAGACTGTCAAGACAGACTCTGAATGTTGGCTTCACAATCTTTTTTGAAAGTTTCTATTAAAAAAAGTTTAAAAGTCACTAGACGGACGTTGTTGGTGGCTTTTTGACTGATTGAGCATGTTGAATCAGTGTTGGACAGTCTTTGAGAGAGATCAATCTGATTGGCTGTTCAGCTTATTGAACCAATGTTCAAGAATTATAGTTGAACTGATTGTGTAAGAAGTGATTGTTTAATGATAAGTCATTGCGTAATGATTGTGCAAATGTGTAATATGGTGACGTAGCTAAGCTAATAATAGCAGGACTACAAACAAGCCATTTCAGGCAAAGTGTTTACTTTTGGAAAAATTAACTTCCTTTTGTGTGGACCTTGTGCTTTGCAAATCTGCAGATCATTTACATGCACAAACATCTATATTACACACTAATGGAAAGGTGAAATAAAAAAGCATAATAGGTGCCCTTTAGATTCTGAATTTCAAACAACACTAATAAGCAGTGCTGTCAAGTTCACACAGGGGTCAAAGGGCACTGATTTTAAAACTCACTCTGGTGGAACCTAAAAATAAGCATCGAACTTTGAAATGAGATCCCTTGCTGAGGTCAGAGGTCAAACTGCCGTCCACAAAGCCTCCTTTTCAAAGTCACATTTTCAAAACATCCCGGGGCAATACGATCCATATAATTGCCTAGTTCCTTCAGAGGGATGCATTCACATAGCCTGGCCTGTTTGTTTAAAGACAACATCCACCTAACTCTCCTGAAAACACATGACTGTTAGGGGTCAGCATTTTAAACCTACTTTATTGGGGCTGAAGACTTCTGAGAATGGTCCAACCCCACACAGTGCAAGAACAACAGACACTACTGTGGATGAACAGAAAAGCAACAACATTTCTCGTGACACGGCAGCCAGTTTTGTGGGAAGGGGGCGGCCACACACATCTGCTCTGAACATGGTGTATATACAGCACATTTGCCACCCACCATATGGGGATTGAGTGAAAAAACACTTCAGGGGCTGGAGGGCGGTCAGCTGTATCTACTCTGCTAGGCTCCGTGGCGGCCTGTTATCTTCACGGTATGGTCCTTTGTACCATTTGTGAAGATTTGTATGCTGGTCAGTATATGACGATGGAGCTGCACTCATTCTGAAAGCCTGTTTTGCCTGTTTGTCCCGGTCATTCAGCTAACAGTGAGAAACAGACACTTCCTTAACACAGCTCTCTTCTGCCAAGAGACTGAAATTAAATCAATCGGTCACATCCAGCAAGTGTGGCATGACGTTGGGATGCAGGAAGGAAAGTAGGGGGAAGGAGGGGGAGGGGAGGGGGTGGAGTGAGAGGGAAGCAAGCGCCAGACAAGACCAAACAGGCAATCTCAATCTCACTACAAATGACTTCCGTGGCCTCCCTATAAGCCACTCTCAACTGTCGTGCAAATGACTTTCCCAACAGAGCTTGTCCCTCTGGGGATCATGCTGGCTATAGTCTGATTCTGGGTAAATATGGTGCTCACCTTTCCGCCTCATTACAACTAAATAAACCCACCACATGATCATATCCCAATTAAAGACAGCTGATAAAACAGTGTGCTGCCGATTAACTCGCGCAGCAAAGACCCTCGACTCTAATTAGCTGTCTCACAGGCAGGATGTGGGACATGGACTTAACCATGTTGGTCTGCTGAACACATCATACAAGAGTTCAGAATTGCTGATCACATTGTTTACTGTGACAAGGCTGTTTTTCAAGTTAGGAGAAAGAAGAACATTGTGAAAAAGAAGTATAATTTCACATGCTTTTAAAGAGTACTTACTATGGAGATATCATTTGAAAGAAAAACATGAACTGAATGCAATGTCTTCAGTCAGTTAATTGCATGTTAATTGCATGTAAATTAAAACATATTATAGATTAAATTAAACGCAATTAGCTGAACTGCTTTTAGTAGTACAATTTTATGCATCATTTCCTAATTACTTCTATGGTCTTTGAAATATGGTTAAAGTTTAAAGTGCCAGATGTACTGACAAGCATTTAGGGTAAAATAAAACATAGGCTACTTTAATATATTTTTTTATTGAAACTTGTTTGAAATGTATTTCAATTTATTTGTAATAATACATTTGTAATGGCGATTTACATATATTAACTATATATAATATCAATATAATATAATATAATATCAAATAACACTACAGTTAAAACTATAATCAAGCACTATACATGCACTTTGTCACACACCTCAACGGCACTACATTTCCCAGCATTCCTAATGATTCCCACCTGCACTCTATCAGCCATCACCTGATCACCTGCCATCATCACTGTGTATTTAAGTTCCTCCTTCTGTTCACTTCTTTGTCCGGTATTGTTTGTGTTTAGCACACTGTCTTGCATTATTGGCTCTTTTGTTAGTATGTTGATCAGCACATCAAAATAAGTTTACTTCTTTAAAGCACAACAAAAAAATTATTAAAACCTAATGATTTAAATTGTTCTTTAAAACTTTCAATTTAACATTTTACAAAGCGCATTTTTAAAAAGTGTACTAAATTGCCCTTCAGAAACAGTCATGAAAGTGTATTCTCTAAGTACACTTACGTAGCCTTTTATTACAGTTTTAATTAAAATATATACTTTTAAGATTTGAACTACACTACAAGTGCATTTATTACAATTAGCTGAATTCCTTTTTTTACAAGAGGAGACAATACAATTAATAGTTTTCACTTACATATTAAAATGTAATTTAAAGGTACTGTATTCTATCGACAATGCTGTTGCCAGCAGTTTGGTTGATCAATATAACGGATATAACCAACACATTGTGAGACGGACATCGCTATTCACTAACCCATGTCAAATATTTAGGAGGTAAGCTCTGATCTCTGCTTTTCATTACACCTTTAAGCTTCATTCCTCAGGAATGTAACCCTTTGCTCCACAGACTGAGCACTGTGACATTTGGAGGAAAATCTTAATGAAAAAAATTAAGCAGCTTTGACTGGGCATATAATTGCTTCCTGTAAGGTTACAGCTGCTAGTTGGCTGAAATATTTTCCAGTCAAAATGGCATTTCCACGTGCACACACTCACACATGTACATCACACTTTTAACATGCCATGCTCTCACTTGTAGCATATTTAAGTATTTACATATCCAATAAATATCCTGTACAAAAAATCGTAAATTAAATCGGGCACAGTACAACAGCAGTACTGAAAACGGCACTTCTACTGTATCAGAATGACATATTAAATATTAAATTATATATTATATTTGAAATGTTTTATGCACACAGTGTTTCATCTGCTTGCTGAAAAAAATCATAAAATGTACTTATACAATAGCATCAACTAAATTAATAAAAAAGTAGGCCTATAAACTCAGTATACTAAGCTACCTCTATGAAAAGCTTTATAGCTGAATACAGTGCTGTATGACACCTGCAACAGTATACATGCCAATTGTATACATGCCAATGCAGCTGTTGTCCAGTTACTGCAGTTGCAAGTGCAGCTGTCAGTCAAACCAGTTGTTGCACTGATCTGAAGTATATCCTACTATCGAATTGAGCTTTACTTGTATTGTACTACATTAACTACAGGTATGCAGTTGTGCTGCAGAGTATTTTTAACCACTATACAGTTTATCATTGTGCAGCACAGCATCATTTTACTCTACAAAACTTGTCACTGCATAGATTGCAGTAATAAACTCCTGAGAAAAACAGAGGCCAAGGCAAAAATGGCAAAATATTTAGTAGTCTTTTAATGGTCTTAACCAATTTAATCACAGATCACTGGTCAGGAAATTTGCAAGAATTGCACAAACACTAGATAAAGTAGCTTAGCACAGAATAGACTTCCCCTTTGTTTTCTGTGAATGATTAAGCCGTGTGTTTAAACTTGCAGACAGCTTTTTACAGAAGAAAGAGTCAGTGCTGTCCCACTCAATGTTAATGGCTTCAAACAGTTCATAAGCAGTTGAAAAATACTCCCAGTTAGTTTGAGTTTAATGTGAGAGCAAATATTCACTATAGGGTTCAAATCAGGACTCTGACCAGGCCAAAATATGGACTTGTTCTCAAGCCGTTTCTTGTTTGTCTTTGCAATGTGAGCAGGAGCATTCTGTTGAAAAATAACATCTGATCATTCCTAGATAGATTAGATAACAGCTTTTCATTTGTGGGAAGCAAGCCATTCTGCAATAGTCTCCTGTACTCCAAAGCATTAAATGACTTTTCACAGTGAAGTAGCTCAACAATACCAGCAGCTGAAAAGGCTCCCCACAGAATGACACCTCTTCCTCCATGCTTTACTGTGGTAGAGATGGATTTATTATTATATTTCTCACCAGATTTTCGGAGACACCGTTCTTGAGCATCACCATGCAACTCGTGTTTTCTTGTGATTCATCACTCCACATATAGCTTCTCATATTCTGCCAAAAATGTTATTCCATCTTTGGCGTTTTTCTGAGAAATCAGTGTCTTATTTCAATAGTGCATTTGCTTAAATTATGCCAATTTCCTGACCAATAATTTGAGATTAAGACAAATAAAATTGGAGAGTTTTAAAATTGAGTTTTGTACAATCATACTGCAGTTTTACTGAAGTTCATTTCTGTAAGGGAGAGATTAAGCATCAAAGACCTGCAACTGACGTGACTTGACGTCAGCGTGTCTTGTGATGAATACATGTGGAGGGTCTGAGAACAGAAAGAACTTTAGCAGATGTGAAGTGAGTGATGCGCTTTAGTGAACCTCTATGTTCTATAAAGAATGATAGACTCATTCAGAGTTGCATGCTAAAAGCACAGCTGTGAGATAAATGTGAGATTCTGTGACTTAAAAGACAGTTTTCCTTATCAGATGTTGACTTTAAAAGACACCTCAGACCTCCCTCAGGTAACAGGAAGTAAATGAGACTAGCAGGAGCGGAAGAAAAAGAAATCGAACAATATGTGGCTGACCCGAGATGGTCTGTAATGGACCGGACCACAGCTAAAAAAGGGGTTGCCCATGCTAATTCCCCACTGGTGTGTAATGAACAGTGCAGTCTATTGATGGAAGTTTTCTAATCACTGAACACAGGCAACAGTGCAGGATGTTGTCATAGCAATTTATCCTGGAAATTCTAGACTGACATGTTCAGAATGGGTTTTCGCAGACCTCTGGTTCACCTGCTCCCTACTGACACAAACATTCACAGACATGCAGGGCGCACAAAAACATTCAAATGGTTCTGAAAGATCTAAGATCTAGCTTTCTACCCTGCCTTCACGGATCACTGAAACTCAGAAGTGCAGTCCAGTCTTCTCATTTCCTGTTGAGAGACCTTAAATCTCTACAAAAACAGGAAGTAGTGTCTCAGTCATTAACATGCTTGTCTTGTCAAGAGGTTTCAGGGGTGACTTGATTGATTTGCTGCTCAACAGGCAATGTTGAGGTTGGGTTATGGCTCCTAAACACACAATCTCCGCACACATTACAGAATAAGACCCAAGTGAAGCATCAGGTCAAATATGACATATAGCCTAATGTGTTAAAGCCATTTGTGTGAATGGAAATTTTTTTATTTTTATGTTATTTTCTCTGTTCAAATAAATGGCCAGATTTTACATTACAACCACAATATATTGAAGTAAAATGATAAATGCAGTGTATGGTAAAAATTTAAGATAATAGATATACTTTTAGAGCAGAACATTGTTAAAACCGTTTGGGTTTTTTTGTAGTAAAAATTTGGTAAAAAAAAAAACAGCATCTGTTATTTTCTGTCATCCGTTGGCTGCGTTACATTATATGATCACACTTATTCATGCAAATGCTTTTAAACCATTCAAGCGCGACAAAAGAGAGCGCGCTGTCTGTGAATGTCCTGACACACACACAACGCACAGAAAGACGCACGCCAGTATCGTGCTCACAGACAACGCGACAGAATCGAGTTCTCTTTCGCGCTCGAACAAACAACAACATAAACACAATTATGCCAAACTGTCCATTTTGTCAAGAATCCTCATAAGACCAGTCTTAAATGAACGTAAAGAGTTGTGAGAAAATGGGACGTGTGTGAGATGTGCAGCAGCGGCAGGTATAAAAGTGACAGAAGCCACTAATTCTCTGTCATTAATGTTAATCAAAGAAACAAAGGTAACAAAGAAAATTACTCACTGCTCGTAACTAAAGAACTTGTGTAGCTTTAATAAGGATTAATCTATATTTCATTTATAATTTATGCAGAGCAGACTGTTTGATAACTTTATTCAATTTCTGTATATTTCCTACCTGTTAGACAGGAAGGGCACAGGTAAATATGCCATTTATTATGTGAGGATTGTTTTAAGTTCACTTAAATTAAAAGTTGTTATATTTTTTGAAGCCTAATTAATGTTAAAAAAATTTGACAGCTTTCAATTACACTGTAATTCTGAATGGCTATAATTAATGTTTAAAATAAATTAAAATTAATCAATAATTCAACAAAAAAATCATTGAGACATCAGTACTGTAGCTGTATTAGTATCTGATACTGGCCTTCATTCATAAAAAAGATGCCATTAAACAATAAATGCCATTAAATAATAATAAACAATAATTAACAATAAATATTAAACAATAATAAATGCCATTAAACAATAAAATCTTTTAAAGTCTTTGTTGTTTCTACACTGATTTGGAGATTAATTGACATAATTACATTATAAAATATTAAAACTTATAAAAACTTATATTAAAAATGTAATTTCTTTTAATTGTGATTAATCGTGATTAATTAAAGAAAAATATTCTAGTTTTTTTTTTTAATCGATTGACAGCACTAGTTTTTAGTACAGTATATGGAACACCTTTTTATTGTTGTTCATGATGATGTGACCATTATTTTTTTTACTAACAGAAAAGAGTTTAAACTTTTTTTTAGTACACAATATCAGTACATGTTTTCTTGTTACAATTTCGTTTATAAATAAATTATGTTTACTCAAATTTGGTAAACATATGGATTAGTTTTATAATCTCTTTTTGAACTTTTTGATGCATCAAAGTGGTAGTTGCGTTGACTGTCAATGGAGGGACAGAAATCTCTCAGATTTCATAAAATATTTTCACTTGTGGTCCGAAGATGAACAAAAGTCTTACAGGTTTGGAACGACATGAAGGTGAGTAAATGATGACATAATTTTGGGTGAAATAGTCCAAGTACAAGTGACTAGCTCAACCTTAAGTTCATCAAGCGACGAGAATACTTTTTTTGTGCAAAGAAAACAAAAATAACAACTTAATTCAACTATTCATTTTCTTCTGTGTGGGCCTCTGATGTGAGTTCACGAGAACGCCACAACGCACGCATGCGCGAGAACTGAGAAGATGACGCTCACGATCATTTGATGGGAAAGTGTGAAAGGTAAGCCATTCATTTTGCGGCATTGGTAAGGCACTTTTACGTTTTCTCGTTGGTTTCTCACGATTCGGACATCCAGGGAATGCACACAGACCCATCTGCGTCATCTCAGTTCTCGTGCATACGTCGTGACGCTCTCGGCAGGATGAAATTGCCTAGAAGCCTATGAAGGAGTCAGCCAGCTCTCAGATTTCATCAAAAATATCTTAATTTGTGTTCTGAAGATGAACAAAAGTCTTACGGGGTTGGGACAACATGAGGGTGAGTAATTACTGACAGAATTAAAATTTTTGGGTGAACTATTTTAGTTTAACACTATGTCAATTAATGGACTAAACAGTTATGAATTGAATGCCTCTAGTAAGTTATGCCTCCAGTAAGGCCTAAAACACTGTCTTTTTACAGTGAATGCCTGGCAAATAGGCTGGCAAATAATTTTGTACCGTATAGAACATAGTCTGTTTTACAGTGTACACTTGTTTGGAGAAAATTGGATGAACGGCTATCACTTCACAAACAAATGTAGTTAGATACACGGCCTGTGAAAACTGTCCTTGCCGTGAAACCAAGGCAACTGGGGAGTTGACAGACGACTGCTGTTGATTATAGAACGAGGAGGAGCTGGACTTCAATGTGGCGTCAGGAGACTCCGTTTTAATGAGAGGGCAAGAAAACTTATCTGTAGTCACAAAAGAAGGGGGAAGGAAAAAGACGTATAGAGAGAGAGAGAAAAGGAAAGACGCTCCATGTGGGGTGGGGAACCATCTGGAGCGGTCTTGACCTGAGAACTGACATGGCCCTATCATTATTGGTTACTTAGACGTATTCCAGACACATCTCATGTCACAACTGTGATGAAAGCTCCCTCGCTCATTGACCTCACACAAACACTGTTGACATTGTTGAGAATTAGTCATTTGGTCAGGGAAAAGCTGCATAAATTATCGATGACAGACACGCAGACTCTTGCGTGTCTGTCATCCCACTTACCTTTGTACAGTTTGGCTCCCTCGACTACCGTAGGAAGGAAATTACTGGGAGTCATCTTCCATCCCTTCTCTTCTTCCTGCAAAACAGACAGTTATCAAGGTGGGTCCTTCATAAGCACAGCGTCACTGTTTTCCTGTAAAATGAACTTCTCTGAAAGTTCTCTGAAATAATGTAAGTCAAGTTATGGATAAATCAGCCAAGACTGAGATTCCACACGTGTGATCAAAGCTCTTCCCAGGGCGATGTGCTTGCATGCTGCTCTGGTGTGGGGTCACTCTCAGCACTGGCATTTTAATGATGTGAATACACAACAGGGGCTGAACGCGATGCTGCGAGTATGATTTACGGTGCCTCCTGTTTTCCTTTCTCTCAACTAGGGGTCGCACATTAAAAGTAAATCAACGTCCTCGCATACTCATGCGAATGTTTGGCTTGCGTGTCACAAGCACACATTTAGACCGCAGAGTGTGTCTGCTCAGGAGCAGAGCTTTTTAAAAGGAATAAGCCAAATGGAGGCTGTATATTTTATGGGTTGTCTTCCTTTAAACACATTTCTCCATTAGCAACTAATGACCCCCAAAAGAGACAGAAATCCATCTGAAAATATGAAAGGCACTTAAGTGCCTGGGAGCAGTGATTTATGATTATTCATGTGGAATTAGACAGAACTTCCAAATGGATCTAGCAGCTTATATCAAAGAACCCTGTGACCAGGTCAGGAGTAAAATGAATTCATGCCAGGTTTAATATAATTTAGCTCCAACTGAATTTGTCAGGTAATAAAAAATTTGCAACAGCCTATGGCAAATATATATATATAATTTCAGATATATTTTTAAATATGTTTAAATATTTTTAACTATGTATTTGTATATATATATATATATTGCTTTGCTAATACAGCTTTTAAGATGTAGGCCTACTCACACAAATATATTTTTATAAGTTTTAGTTACTTATATTTTTTGGCCATTTTTTATATATATTTTCAATCTGTATCGTCCAAAATATATATATAAAAAAAATGTTTGCTTTTACTCTTTTTCTTAAGATAAGACATTTTCTGGTAACACTTTACAATAAGTTTCCATTTGTTGAGATTAGTTAACATGAACTAACAATGAAAAATACTTTAATGAAGATTAATAAATTATTATTATTATAATGTTAATTTCAACATTTACTAATAAATTATAAAAAACTGAAAGTTGCACCTATTTCATGCATTAACTAATGTTAGCATCTTGAAGTACACAGTTTACAGCATATATTTGAAATATATTTTGGCCATATGGTAAGCATTGGTGGAATATATTAAATATTTACTAATCACAGTTTTATAAACATAATTTTCTTTGTAAACTATGTATTTGCTATGTTTTTTTTCTTTAACGAGGAGCCTTTGAGTAGCACTTGAAAATTTAAACTAGGCCTAAACTAGGCCAACTTAAGAGCTTTGACAAAAAAGTCTTAATTAACTATTGAAAGGCTCAGCTTTCACACAGGATGTGAGCATTTGAAAAAGGTCAGATTGGTCTTTCGGCCTCATTGTGAGCAGATATCAGTGGTTTGGCTGTCCAATGAGGATTACAGGTGCTCTTATGAAGGAAAGCCTGAACAAAGGCTCCATTCTAGATCTCCGGAACGCAGCCAATCAGCGTGAGCGGGCATTTTTATCGCTTGACTGGTTCACAGTAATCACTGGTCAGCATATGACGTTCAGAGGTCAAATCACAGAACATAAAACCTCACATGAACCTAAATCACTTTGGACATGAAAGATTGCTGTCTGCCACACCTAAGCTTTAATACATCATTTGTCAGGTTCAACTCTTTGTTAAAATAAAATGTAGGAACACAGGAAATCAGGATGTCATAGTAGAGAAAACAGAACCTCTATCTATGTTTAACAAGAGGAAGAATACTGAATAGAGAGCAAGAGGTTATCAAGGATACAGTGAAACTGCCTTGCTGAAATCACAGATATTTCCGGAGACTGTGGATGAGTTTAACAAACTAACATCCTCACCATTCATTCCTCATCTTAATCTACCCTGAACAGAACACAAGCAGGGATATTCAGGAACATTTACAATGTGTAATTATGCATGAGAATATGAGTGTACTGAGTATGTTAAATGTCTTTTCTAAGATGGAACAATGCAAGTGCTGGTGTAAATGTCATAATTCTCTCATCTATGACTCTTTTAACTTAACAGTGAAACTTCAGACCTTCTCACCTAAGGGAAATCTGTCAAATAAAACTCCCTAACACAGATGTTGATAGGAATGCTTGTAAACTCACTTTCATCTAACTGCAATGCAAAAAAGCCTATAGGTTAGAGGAACTTGCCTGTAATGGAGATGTCAATGTCTTATTGCATCCTATACTAGTCTTGTTAAAAGGACAAGGAAACACTAAACTGGAAAGTACAATGAAAAACCAAGTGATTTTTCTTTAAAACCTGCTCTGTAATCAAATTATCCACGCTCCATGCAGTTCAACCAATGAAGTGTCGTTCATTGTGTGTGGGCCTGACCAGAGAGGTCATCGGAGTCACTAGATAGCCTACTCAAATATGTGCCACATCAGCTGATTTAATTCTGCAGACAAATACTTTAAAAAGCCTTTATTGATTTCTGTGCAACTGTGATACGGTGTTATGATGGCATGGCCTTACCTCTGTATCTCCTTTCCCCTTTTTTCCTTTCATCTTCCCTTTTTTCTCTTTCTTCTTCTTTTTGCGGTCATTCCCCTTTTTGTCCTTATCTTCCTTCGATTTTTTCTTCTTCTCCCTCTCTTCTTCCTTAGCAGCAAATTCAGCAGCAACCTTTAAAACATTTATTGTATGTAAACATTCTTAAACAAAAATCAATGAAAAAAAGAACAGTATCAAGAAGCAGTATACATCTGAAATTAAATATTTCTTAGTAATAGTACAGTAATTGGGTCTGTAACTGTAATTCTGGATGGATTTAATAGACTGATTTATAACCTGCTCTGGTGTCTTCTGAGCAAATATGGAAGCAGATCCTCCATCTTCAGGGCTTGGGAAGTCAGGGAACTTCCCAGTGGCATCTCTGAAACACAATAAATATATATATATATATATTTTGCCCTTTATTTAACCAGATAAAACTTTCTGAGATTAAAAATCTCAACATCCAATGTTATCATCCAGAATAAAGAGAACAAATATAAAACTGTCTATTGAGGGACTGAGACCTACAGAAACACCAATAACTCATAAACGTATTTCAAATTTCCCTCCCAACTTTTTTTTTTCCAGAATTCCCTCCCAAAGCAGAACATATATGTGTGAGAAAAACAATTTTCTTAAAGATTTTTTAAAGATGAGGTAAGGCAGACTTCACGTCTGTGTGAGCATATAGATAAACAAAGCAGATCGCGTGAACAAAGGCAAATCAATCATATTTGAACTGTGAACTTCACACATGGGGAGGATACATTAGCCAGGTCCAGCGCTGACTCTCAGGGGAACTAGGGCAGGTTTAGAATAACAGGGTAAAAGTGTCAGTCAGGGCCCGGCCTGAGCTCTCTGCTCTAGCTAACTTAATCAGTAGCACACAGCTGAAACTCACTTCCAATGTGGTAGCACATGCTGAAAGCTCTACTACTTTAATGCAGAGGGACTGAAGTTCATCTAAATCTGCTCACTAAAAGAAAACCAGATTCACTTAATTTTTTTAAATAAACAACTTATTCAAAAACCCTCAATGAAGGGATTGTACAAAGAAACTGTTCATTTCTTTCTCAGCTAGAGTGTAGATTGCATTAGTGCCTGTCAACTTTTTCAGTGGCGTTGATTCTGGAAGTATTTTTTCCATTCATTTTCCCCATTTGGATTTCATAAAAAGTCTTTATTAAGTTGTTATAAGCCATGAAATCAGCCAGCCAGCTATGAGGTGAATCATAGCATTACAAACTTTTATTTGAAGCAAAAAAGTATCTGAAAATCAGAAAAAAAGACAAAAGAAGTACAAGACTTAACAGTTTAAGGGAAAGAACTACAATCCCATGAACCACTACAAATAATCAAATTAAAATATGGCTAAATTTAAAATTATTAATTTAGAGTTGTCAATTATGCCTTTAGGAACTATATTTTAAGTTTATTGCAAAATATGCATATATTTGCTAATATTTAAGTTTTAACTGCATAGCAAGACTCAATTACATCATTTGCAGTGCTTCTTGGACGTGTTTTTCTCGTCACGACTCTCTAATTGGTGGATTTGTCTGTACAGAACCATGGGTAATGTAGTTTTTCAACACAAATTCAACTGTAAAACACGATGAAATAATGCGAACGGATGGCTTCAACAAAATCATATCCGATTGATTCCAAACAACCTCAGAACTCAAAGTAGGTCTGTCATTAAAAATCAATTTCCCTATCAAGAAAATGAATTCATATTTTACTTCTGGAACCCGACTGCTGCACTCTGTTAAGAGAGTGAAATTTTTTATAATGGTGAGACGTGTATATGTTTTACAGCAAACGTCTGGCTGGCTGCTCAAATACTCCACCTTCACTTCAACAGCACATGGAAACCACGCCAACATACTTCACCTTGCGGGTCCTGACCCGGTATCCCATACATCCCTTATACAACAAGCAGGGACCAAGCAAGGTCACTGGAAGGGGCCAGAGAAAGGGGCCTCTAAACGGAGACAAAGCTACTGAAAGCTACCCCCCCCCCCCCCCCAACCACAATGTGTTGTCCAACTGAGATGACTTATGACTGTTGTCTCGGCATTAATGGACAGCAGCATGCACTGGCAGGCCGTAAATCAGGCTGGAATGCACTAATAAGCCCAGTCTCACTCTACACCGTCCACACTTGAAAATATCACATGCATTAGGTAAGCATAAATAGCCCTGGGTAAAAGTGACCATCGCTTTGACTGCTTACATTCCAGCCTCTGCACAAAAGGAAGAGATGAAGGACCAGGAATGTACTTTACAATTAAGAGTGAAATAATGGGTTGAGAGAATGGAGAAAAGCAAGGAAAAGCTCTTGTGAGTTTAGAAGCAAATTTTCAGATTATCTAAAGGGGAAGTCTGAGTGGTAGAAGCTTACATAGAAGTGATTAGTTCCAGAGATTCTGAGAAAGTAATTGAGGGAATGCTGAGAAACAAAAAGTCTTTATTTCAAGTGGAAAAATATTATTGAACTTTTTTCACAATTTGCTAGTTACTTATAAAGAAATGATAAAAAAACAAAAACAATTTTAAAACATATGTGCCAAGTTCCTATACATGTATTATTTTTATCAATATTGGTTTCATATGGTTTTGAAAAACCTTAATACCATTTTCACAAAAAGTTTCAATTAAAAAAATGTCATGTGGTGTAACCATCAAGTAAAAAGTATTTTCCTTATTAAATACATGTGTGTAAACATCCTAATAATTTTTGTAAATATAAATATTTTTCAAGATAAAAGTATTTTTCATCATTAAGAATAATTAATTTAATAACTTTTTTGGGGGAGTCACACCACATAATGTCAAATTATCTGCCTTTTTAAGAGACTATTGACAGTAGGGATTTTATAGTCAATTTTGTAGTATTTTTTAAATATTAATATGCAGTTGCTAAATTAAATATTATATTTTTTACTTCTAAGAAATAATAATAAAAGATTAAACTACTTAACAAGGGGTTATTTTCAAAAATGTTATTCTTTTTTTTTTTTTTTGCAGAAATTGAATCATAGATGGATTATATTTATGAACTGGATTATACATTTATTCCGAAATAAATAGGAAATGCATCATGTCTTTGACCCACCTATCATCTTTAATGTAATTATAATTTTTTTAAGCTAAAATGTAATCCAACTTAAACTGGAGACAGTATCTGTGATTTTTGTGTATGGCTTACCGACACTCAATAAACCACTGCCTTATTTGTTCTTGCAGGCTTTCTTTAATATCTGGGCCATCCACACATTGCACTGACTCTTTGATGTTGGCAAGTGCCCTCTGGTATTCAGCCTCATGCTCCTCCTGCATGCCATGCCTCCTACTTTCCAGCTGCTGGGCATGCAATTGGGCAGGGGTAGGTGTTGGTTGCTGGGCTGGTATCTGGAAATAGGGCACCAGGAGAAAAGAGATGAAAAAAATGACAATGAAGGGTACAAAAAGTTCAGAATGTGGTTTGACCAAAAATAGCAGAAGTTATGTACAAAACATCAAAATTCATGAAGAGACTTGCTTTTCACGAACAGTAAATTCCCAGCTAACAAAAATATATTCTAAGATTTTTTTGCTAACGTTCCCATTAAGTTATGAAAACGTTATTTCTGAATGCTCCCTGAATGTTTTTCTTGGTTATACAAATTTTAATGGAACATTCTATTTTATATTTTGCAGATATTTTGGGAACGCTACCTTTTAAAGTTCTCTGAATGTTCTGAAACAAGTATTAACATTTAAAGGCATAGTTCACCAAAAAATGAAAATTGTCATAATTTACATGTTCCAGACCTGAATGAATTTATTTCTTCTGCTGAACTCAAAAGAAGTCGATCAAGTCAATGCAAAGTCGAAGTCAATGGTGCTGAATGAATTTCAGAAAGAAATTCATTCAGATTTGGAACAACTTGAGGGTGTGTAAATGACAGAATTTTCATTTTTGGGTGGACTATCCCTTTAAGTAATGTTAGACGAACGTCAAACTAAAACGTTTCAGAAAAATACATTTATAGGCCGGGTAATACACTGGAAGAACGTTTGCCAAAAATCTGAGAACATTCCCTGTTAGCTGAATTTGGCAGAGCAACCTGGTGTTTACCATTCCCAAAAATATCATCTCCTCTAGACACTCCTTTTTGACCCTCCTCCTGTCTCGATACCCCCGCCAAACCTAGAAGATGATGAAGAAAAAACACATGATAATGGCAGGAAATATGAAAAACTAAAGCTGAAGACACATACCAGAAATGATGCTATCATAGTCAATTTGAGATCAAGAACATTCATCTGTTCTTGTGTTATCTGGTGAAAACAATCTACAGTCTTCTTGCATTCACTGTGGACTTTTAGATGAGAGGAATGCACAACAGCAACCGAAATTCTAATCTGACAAACAGAATTTCCTCATTCAGTTTGTCAGTGAGAATGTGAGGATATTTATATCACCTCAACATTAAATCGCAAATCAATCTCAAGTCTCAGCTTATAGTCCATAAATGCAGGCAAGGGTTTTCAATTATTTTCTATATAACTTTTAATGAATCCTCTTTTTTAGTTTGAACAACAATGATGCTAAAACAACAATAGCCAACTGAAGAGAGAGGATTATGTTTCCAGGGTTTCACATAAATCTACTTTGCTGTGAGCTACAGAATGAGAAAGGATTAGACCTTGTAAAAGGAGACCATGTGTGAGAGTTCAAAATCTCTGTTTATCACCTCCTGTAATCATATTTAATGGCATTCAAACACAGTACAATCAGTGCTTGTTGGATGAGCTAGGCCTACAGTATTTGAAAATTAATTACCCATTAGCTACAATGTTTTGACTCCTTATAGGTGTCACGGGTGGCTGAGTACAAACATACAACGAAGGAGAATATCTAAACACAAAACTGTCTTTATTAAATCCAAAGGAGAATAAGGTAAACACAATCACTTTACATCAACAAGAACAAGGACCTGAACAGAACAGGGAGTAATATATATACCAGACTAAACCAGGGAACTAATGAGTTGATTAATCAACAACAGGTGAGCTGAATCAAACAGGCACAGACATGGAAATTAGGTCAACTTAGAATGACAGAACCAAACACAAATATAGCTGCAAGCAGCAATTATCGGAACCAAGCACAAAGAAGACGATAAGACATGCCAACATGGCTGGGAGTGTCAGACCAACTGCAACAATGAGCAATTAAAGACATATAAAGATGATTTTAGGCAAAATGGCTGAAAAATCATATATACAGTAACTAAAAATATGATTTAATGGATTATCACTTTAGACCAATAGGTGGCGTAGTTACAAAATTGATGTGGTGTGGTCAGCGTGAGGTGACAATGACACATACAAAGTTTGGCGTCAATATGTCAAGGCATTGCAGAGATTAAGCCTGAATAGTCATTTTGGCATCATACCTCAACCTTTGCTGCTGCGGTATATGAAAATGGTTTTGTCTAACTTTTAGTCGGCACGATCTAGAGATGATACGATTCGACTTTGGTGAAAATCGGACAAACAGTCTAGGAGGAGTTCGAAAAGTAGCTACTGAATGAAAATCAAGAAGGCGGACATGAAGTTCGGCCAAATATGGCAAACTTGGTATCTATGTTCTCGACCTGACCCAAGAGATCTATTGAGACCAGTTTCATTGCAATAGGCTAATTTATTCAAAATGTATTATCATTTTTGTAAATTTCAATATAACTTTTGACCAAAAGGTGGTGCTGCCCCGAAACATTTTGAGTACTTTCAGGCCATGGTGCCGCAGACACATACCAAGTTTCGTAATGGTACACAAATGCATTTGTAAAGTGTAGCATTTAATATCATGATATTATATTGTAATTAATTGCAATAAAATTGCAATTTCCTTGTTTTGTTCTATTATAGCACCACCAAGTGGCGCAGTTCCACCGCTTTGTTTTATGTGTTCTCAGAGTGAGCCCACACATGTGTGTGTCAAATTTGGTGAAAATATCTAATTTTGTTTTGGAGTTATAGACATTTATATGTATGAGCGCATACAATTTTTTTGTACATTTGCTCAATCGGACTAACAGTTTCGAAGATATTCGCAAAAAAAAAAAAAGTAAGCGCCAAATCCCAACTTTGCACTAACCGTAAGGCAAAACCTAGCATGTTTGGTATTGCTGTACTCTGCAAGGATTCAGGAATCTAAGGAGATGGAAAATAAGTCGACCACATCCAGAGTTATCGTGGCGTAATAATCTGTTTGGTTGTAGAATGTATTACCTGAATGAAATGAAATCGAATGTATCGTCCTGTGGAATCATTCATTCACAGACAGCATACAAACATGTTCAACTAATAAAGATCTTCATCGCTGGCAGACAGTATGATGCATTTGCAGATTTGCTTTCACTTGACTGTAGGTCCACGGCCACTTCGTCCAACGCTCTTGATGTTCTTAAATCTTCCAGTTACGACTCCGAGTATGAAACAGCTTCAGACAATTGAGTGCATGAAGGAAACTGAACAAATCATTCAAACTGATTTGCGAACCAATTTAGACAGTTCTGCCAACTTATTTGATGAAGTCTTTGAACAGAATCGACTCAAAAGAGTGGTTAATTTGTGAATTGAGCATCGCTCATGCCCCAGAAAAAAGATACAGCGTGCTTGGAATAAACTACGCATTTAACAACATGTATTGCATTAAAATAATGTAACGAGAGGAACGTCGCCCAACGTAACAAAGTAAAAGTACAGTTTTTCCATTAGAAATGTACTCGAGTTAAAGTAAAAGTACCCACATTTAAACCTACTCTTTAAAAGTAAAATCTTTCCAAAAAAATACTCAAGTAAATGTAACAAAGTAAATGTACTTTGTTACTACCCACCTCTGCCGACGCTCAAAATAGCCTATATGGATCAAATTGGATATCATTCGACTTGGCATGATGCCCCAAATCTAACTAGACCACTTTTATGATTTTTGGACAAACAGCTCAGAAGTTATTTAGCAAAAATAGCCATTTTTGGTATCTCCGGATCAGTAGGTGGCGCTGCGCCGTAACGCTGCATGTCGCCTCAGGTCATGCTTGTGATGACATGTACCAAGTTTGGTCTGAATACGCTAAAGCGTTGCGGAGATACAGCCTTACGTATGTTTTCGCAAGCGATACGTACAATTTGTTTGCGCGGTATTCGAGAACATTTTGACAAATCAACTTGAATTCCATAACTTTTTATTGCCATGGTCTGAAGATGATCTGGTTCCATTTTCATGAAAATTGGAGCAACCGTCTAGGACGAGTTCGAAAAAGTAATTTTTTCTGAAAATTCTAAATTTCATAACTTTCCTGCAAGAGGTTCTATGGGCTGCCATAGACTTCCAGAGCGGAAGAAGAAGAAGAAACGGAAGAAGAAGAAGAAGAAGAAGAAGAACGCCAACGATTTAAATAGGTGCCTATGCACTTTCAGTGTTTGGCCCCTAATAAACAGAACATAATCCTGACAACAGGGACCTTCGTCTATGTTTTTCTGTACTATTTCACTCAGCAATGTCAGTTTCACACCTGCACTGTAAAAAAATTTCAGATCTCCAAAATCATATCTGCAATCTCTTTCAGGCTACATCTATGTCTGAGTTCACCAACCGTAGCGAACACTCGCTCAAAAAGACGTCAGGATACATGAGCTCAGATTTCATGATTAGGATGGCACTGAAAAATAACACCCAAAATCCAGGAATTCTTTCCTTTTCTCATCTCTCAGCACTCCAATGCTAATCTCCCTCCTCCTGCCAAAGGGCCTACAAGCACATTATTCCCACAGATGAGGTGGACATATATCTTTTATGCTTGGATGGGATCACATGTCATTCATAGTCCTTTGTGAGCGGACGATGTCAAATGTGACAACTGATGAGTGTGAAAGGAGATGGCCTGACCTCTACATTTGAGTTCATGCACAGGTAGGGCAGCAGACATTGCCTCCCTTGCGTATGATGCTAGAACATCACAAATCAATCTATATAATGATATATTTACTGATGTAATGTTATGATTTATGTATCATCTTGGGGGCCATAACAGATATTTATTTTATTTCCTTGATAGCCAATTAGCTTACTCTGATGACATAGAATAGTTTGTACTCGTAACTTTACTCAAAACAATAATCCTATAAGAACCGCATAATTTATTCATGCTGCAGTGCATGCTGAGACAACATTGCACAATATGAAATTATTTACTACTGTTTGTGACTAGTTGGGACAACGTTTGAGTGAGTTTTATTGATTAAATATGGGTTTTGTACAAGTAACTCACATTTCTTAGTATTTGTGACTCGTTTGAGCTGTCTTAACTGAAAGCAACTTGCACTGGCATATCTTAAAATATGCAGTGCCATTGTTTTGTCTCAAGATGCACACCAGTTATGCTTTCTAAGGCACGTTTAAAAAAGCTGCTTAAATGTCCTAATTGAACAAGGGCCTAATCCTGGCTTAAAGGTCCAAAATGTCCCATTTAATGGAAAATATGTAGGTTTTTTTCTTTACAGAGTTGTTTTTCTTTTGCAGAACACAAATGATATTACAAAGATTGTTTCAGATATTTTTTCCATGTTCTCAAAGCCAATGGGATCCAAAACTTTCAAGCTCAAACTTGGACATAAAGCATACAATTAATCCATACAACCCGACTGGTATATTCCAAATTTTCTGGTTTGTGTTACCATTTTCTATGTAGTATGTGCAACCATGCATTGATTGAGTAAATTCATTTGATTCAAGAGTGAATGAGGGCTTAAATATAATCTGTTCATCTTACAAAGTGATCATCTCGCTTGGAATAAACTTGGTAAAAACTTGGAATATACCAGTCAAAACATTAATTGCACTCCAGGTTTATGTCCTTTTGGATAAAAACAGCTCTTCAAAATATTTTCTTGAAAACATGAAAGTTAGTAAATAATGACAGCATTGTCATATTTGTGTGAACTATTCCTATTCCAGTCATTGTAATATAAAAGAAGTAGTAACATTTATGATTTCCTTTCCTTTGTTTTGCCAATTTCAAACCCATTCATGCAATGCATCAGTGATTTCACTGGAATGCAAACTCACTGTTGAAAATCAAGTGATTTCCTGATACCTTCTGAATGCAGGTGGCTGCCCGGTCAGGGTCCAGTATGCTAGAGCTTGAACTATGAAGTCTTCTTTGTTCCTCCTGCCGAATCGTCTTCATGAAGTGAGCTCTCAGTCTTCCCTGCCGTGCTCGCTCACTGACCTGTAGCAGCCACATTGCCCGCTCTATAGACATGGACTGAACTGGCACCTGCTAAATGAGAAACCAGAACCACACACATGAAGTGTATACTGCATTTGGTACAACCATTATTTGAACTTGCGTTGCATGTTTTTGTATTGAGAGAATATATATATTTTTACATAATGATATACTCACAGTGTTCTCTTCCTGACGTCCTCCTTTAGCCAAAATATGGGCCAACATCTTCTCCCTCTCTTTTAGTGCCCTCATCTTCTCCCTTACAAAATAGCGTGGGATAGGCACCTCAAGATCCTCCTAAAAACAAATTTCAAACTATTTTCAGCCCTGAACAGTGCAGGTCATATGTAAAAGTGGCTGTGCACTAGTGACCCCAATTAGCATCCACTAAATTCAGTGGAAAAACAAGAGGCTTATAGTCTGCTAAAATCCACTTTGACATTGAGCACTTAAATCTTCCCCAAACCCAAATCTTCCAAATTCCCCCTAGGCCCACTCTTCTGAATCTTACAGACCAAAACATTCCCAGCATTTTGTACCTGCAAGTGTATTTTATTATCTCACTCACAGGTGTCATTTTGAGGTCCTGCAATATGTCATCAAAGTAGTGAAACTCTGAGTACTCCAGCTCCACCATCTCATTCTTCAGCTCTACAAGACGTCCCATCACCCCCTCAAGAACCTGGTGCACAACCCGTCTCTTCTGGGGGTGAACAAGCTGATCATAAACCTCCTCCAGGGCACGGAATATCTTCAGGTAGCGCAGATAGAAAGTGGCCAATGTCTGAAAAACCTGCATGCGGTCCTTTTGAGGATGGAGTTGCATTGTGGGATATTCATCCTCCAAAAGGTACTCCAAAGCTCCCTGAGCAGCATCCCACATTCGGCCATATGAACTGGGTAAAAGAAAAATATTATATTTAGGTAATAATGATAGCTTAATGAGATAATAGTTCTGTAAATCTTACATTTTAACATATTTCCTTTGTTTTATTAACAGTTTATTTGGATAAAACAAAGATTATATTTTCTCGTGTACTTATTAATGGTCCACAGCTTTGTATTTATGCATTGAAAAGTCAAGGTATTTTATCGAAAAGCAGTTCATTTTATTATTTTATTTGTTTTTATAAATGCTGAGTTATGTGGCGTTTTCTATATTTTAACATTTCCATGGCCTTCCATGACAACCTGTCTTTGAAATGCAATCAACAGAGACACGTAAATCTGCGATAGTACCTGTTAACGGGCCCCAATTACACCTGTTGAGAGCACCTGCCCTCTGGGAAAGTTTTCCCGACCCTCAGGCCAAAATTAGCACCGCCAATGCCTGACTGTGCAAACTGAATGTGGGAAACCACAGAATGCACACTGAATTCACCCCAAGTCAGCATATTAAGCCACATAATGGAAAAAATCCCCTGACAAACATTTCTCCATTCTTCGTTTTCTAAAGTTGAATACGCATGAATTCCACAGATGTCCTCTGACCTCTCTGACTCCCTTGCGTGTGGGTGCCCCCTTTGTGATTGTTGAAAGAGTTCATGGCGAGGGTGAAACCACCTTCTTTTCTTATTCTGATGGGCCCATACAGTATTGTTCCCCTCTGGGCATTAACACAGCCAAGAGCTACTCAAATTGTAGGGATGGCAAAATCAAAGGAGGGGATGGGATAGTTAGAGTGGGAGGGGGGCAGGGGAGGAGTTGTGGGAGGAGGTTAGAAGGGAGGTTGTAAAAGAACATTTACAATAAAATAGAGAGGCGCCTCTTAGAGATATCTAGATATATTATGGCAGACAACAAAGGCAGAAGTACTGCAATTCACTTGAAATCTGCAGTAAATAATGAATGTCCTGAAAGTGAACTACCTGAAAGTAGTGCTTGATGAGGAAAATTACTTTATGTTATTTCTGAGGAATTTAAAATGTACTTTTGACATACAGTACTACTAAATGAAGTGATTTGCTTTAGAAAAATAACTGTTGAAGGTTACTAAAAAAAAGCATGCACCACACACCAAAGCTGATCTCTGAATAGCTCCAACTGAGGACAAAAATACTGGTTCTCAGTAGTTTTGCTCTATGTTGTCATAGGAACTGCAATACAATGTGGACTTTCTCCTAGTAGGCGTTTGTTCCCAAACTTTTGTTTTCAGAGAACACTTTCTTTTGCACCTTCCTTTTTTTTCTTTCTCAGAAGTCTTGCATATGTCTTATAATATAAACAAAATATTCTGCTCGTTACAGATGTAGGCAAGTATCTGTTCACTGCGTAGGCTACATAACACATATTACAGTTTTCACATAGACATTACACGGTTTTCGTTAATAATAAACACTATGGTATTTTTTGGCATCACATTAACATTCCCGTTTCGCACTAAAGTGCACAAGGTAAAAGGGCAGTTATACTCACCTCTGCGACATCTTTAGTGATTCCACGCGCTACAGAGTTTAGTTTAGAACGTGCTGTAGGCTATTTGAATATCAGAGGGAAAACATAATTGCAAGCCGCCGCTTTCGAAACTAAAATAGTTAAACGAAGCGAAGTAAGGCACCCAAGCAGTAAGTCTTGATTATTAATTAGTTAACCATTTTTTTAACTAGAGTTGGACAAGTCTCGCGCCAGACAGGCTGCGGTTTGCGCTGAGCTTCTGACAGCTGCCATGGCAACGAGATCAAAGCCTCTTCACTGCTTCTGAGACAGAGCAGGGGGCATTTCTGCAACCAGTTAAAAGCAGAATACAATACTCTATCAACTTAACTATAACACACAATGCGATTCTAACACATTATGAGAGCTCTAGCCGGTCATTTTCATCGTTTTCTTATCTTATCCGATAAGCATGTCAAGTCTCTGTTACTAACAAGCTTTAGTTTGGCATCCCGCTATGCAAAACAACACAACACCACGCTTGCGTTGCTGAGCTCATTCAATGTATGAATGCTATTCGGCCATTTGTTAACAAAGCTATTAAGAGGAGTCTTTCTGACGCAGCATGTTTTGAAATAATTGTTGTCATTTTTGATGTGAGCTATATTCGTTTGCTTGTATGTCTGGTCTACGACATATTGTTTGAATTCAATAGCCAAGTCAAAAGGACCATGTGGGCAGGTGTAAACGCAGACTGCGGAAGGGCAGTGATGTATTTATCAATGGATGCATCATTTGTCCTTGTCTCCCTACCTTCCTGGTGGTCCTACCATGGATAATAGTTTTAAAAAGAGTGTTATTTCCCATCTAACAAAAATATGTTCTAAGAACGTTTTGCTTAATTAAGTTATGAAAACGTTATTTCAAAGGCCTACGTTTACACGACAACGTAGCGGAAAGCGGGGCAACCTAACCCACTAAACATTGGACGTTGGATAGACATGCAGATCATGTCTATATTGGGTCCGTCGGTCCATGACCAATTCTGGACATAGATCTATTCGACGTCCAAACTAGGTCCACTATTTTGACGTCCAACCATGGCCCAACTTGGACGTCATGACGTTCAACATTGGACCTTTGAACTGGGTAATTTTTTTGGACGTCATTTGGACGTCTATGACAGGTGCAGGAAATTTACATGATTACTATGTAATAGTTTTATTTATTTACACATTTCAACATTGTTATTATCAACATGATTAATACATATGAATACAGATTAACAGTAATATATTCTCTAGAGCATATAGGTGCTTATAACGCTAAGATCACGGGTTCGATACCCAGGGAAAGCAAGAAGTGTGTGTGTGTGTGTGTGTGTGTGTGTGTGAACCTAAAGTAGCCGCTGTTTTGTTTGAGCGCACTGAGCACGATTATTGTTTGGAAAAGACTTATCTAATAAAACACACGATCCACAGCAAGCCGATCCCGTCTCCTTCCTTCTTCCCACAAACGAACTTTTGTGGACGGACGTCCACATTAGACGTGCGGAAGACGTCGAAAAAAGACGTCGCCTGGCGTCACAAAACAACCCCTTCAGTGGACCGAATTTGGACGTCCAAAAATGACATGAAAATTACGTCACTCCGACGACACATTGCGCAGTGGGAACGCTTTTTGACTTTCTCCATTATTGCAAACCTACTTTGGGTTCAGAGTATTTATTTTCCCCACATTAATTTCCCACATGTCTAGTACAATTATTTGGTTTTGTTTCATTAATACAGCATACACTTTTTTTTATTTACCCTGAAAGATTGGAAGTGAAATGTGACAACACGCCCCATAGGTGGGGTACAATGTAACATGTGAGGGGAACATTGTAACATGACTATATTACAGGTTAAAATGTACTGATCTAATAAAAAAATATACAAGAAATATTAAAATATTTTCTCAATAAAATACGATTATTAAGTTTTTCATATAAAATAATGGCATTTTTTAATAATTAAAAATAAACACATTTTTGAGTTTGACAACAAACACCGCAAATTACAGCACTAATTACAGCACATAAGCCTGCTCGTTTGTGTCCTGATGTGCCTGTTTGCAGTCAGTTGCTTACTGGAAATTATGTCACATAAAATTTGATGAAAGTGATGCTTTTGAAAACATATTTCTGACAATAAATGAAAGATTTTTGGCATGTCTATTTTGTCTCGGCGGAGCTGAGATGAGAACAATCGGAACACGGCTATATTGTTCAGCTGCTTAATCTCATTGTCAGTCGACCATGATCGCGAACCGCTCGCGCATGGCATGCGCATCTAGGTAGGCTACTATTCAGAACTCCGACACAATCAGTCAGCCAATTTTGCCGGGGCTTCAGCCCCGAATGTATTTTGAAAAGTTGACTGACAAATATGAAACCATAGGACAATAGCCTATGTAAACCCCCGAAATCATAAGTTGCCTTATTTCATTGTGCTTTGGCTTTGTTGCTGTCTCTGACTGGTGATTGTTGAAATCTCTCACACAGAGAAACACCACGTGAGTGATTTCAGCCTATCCTAGAATATCTACAGGATTTGCGCGCAACAGCAAACAATCTCACAGCAATTAAAAAAATAAAAATAAAATAACAGTCAGCACCGCCGCACAGTCCTCTGTCAGATGAGATGTTTTCAGGCTATATGTAGGGGCGTTTCTAGGGTTTAAAAACATCAGGGGCTGAGCCCGAAACGTCAGGGTCTCGGGTTATAAGATAACATGATCCGATACAGAGAATAATATTGTAGGCCTATATGCAGGGACGTTTCTAGGTTTTAAAAACATCAGGGGCTGAGCCCGAAACGTCAGGGGCTGGGGTTATAATATAACATGATTAATTCAGCCCTGGCACTGTAGCCACACCAGCCCACAAAGTTGGTTTCAGCAACTTTTTTCTTTCTTGAGTTAATCAATGTTTTTGGCACTAATCAAAGAAGAAAACCAAATTTTTCTAACTTCTAACTTTTAAAAAGATAAAAGTTGCTGAAACCAATCTTTAATGCTAATATATAAATTGCTCATTTGCCTCTGGACACAAAAATATTGCACTGGTGTTTGATTGAAATGTAACATCTAGGCCTATGCAAAATAATCCTTGAAAGATTTCTCATTTAAGGCCATTCCTGTTTGGAATATGTGATTGTGTATTGTCAACAATAAGCAGAAATAATTCTGCATTTCCATTTTGTACTTTGGATCATTCATTTCAACATTTATCCTCATTCTCATGGTTATGAATCTGTTATCTGCTTGACAAATAATTTATGCTACTGCCCACTGACAGGCTTTTAAAGCTATTGTTATCCAATTTTTTTGGCCTTCAAACACCTTAAAATGCACATATGGAGGTCCGAGAAATCCAAATTTTAGAACCCCCCTAATACCTCACATTTCAATGCGCGTGTTTGTGTGGTAATGTGGGCTGGTGTGGCTACAGTGCCAGGGCTGAATTAATCATGTTATCTTATAATCCCAGACCCTGACGTTTCGGGCTCAGCCCCTGATGTTTTTAAAACCTAGAAACGCCCCTGGACACGGATAAATGTACGCAGCAATATATAATGAATGACGTGACACAATTTTGTTTTTAACTTTTAGGTGGCAAAATATTTTTTTGCAATTCTGTGAATTACACTGCGCAAACCAAAAGTGATACTACCCACTGGATGAAGAAGGGTTGGCTCTCCACAGAACATAATATATTCATTTTATTTTACTTTTCGTGTTCGCATTTATGAGGAAAAAACAATGTTACGGAGAGCGCTCTGAAAGCGGCACTAAAAGACTGTTTAAAACTTTCACTCCTCAAACAGAAAGCACAAAGCCTTTCTTTAAAATGAATTTCGTTTTGTATTAATTGTTTCTTAATTTCAATCAATGTTTCATCAACCAATTGCCTGGATTTAATAAATAAGAAGTAATGTTGATCGTTACTGAAGGCCCTGACTGAAACCCCACGGTACGGTACTGCAAGTACAGATACGTGAAAAATGTACTTAAGTAAAGTAACAAAGTATTTGTACTTCGTTACATTCCACCACTGCTGATTAACAGTAATGTAAATGCTAAATGTCCTAATACCTGTTGATACTACAACAATGCAAAGTATATGCTCTTAACCTTGCAGTTTTTCACATATCATGTAAGACTCAATTTCTCCATTTCTTTGCACAAAACTCTACAGAAAATGCCAATTAATGGTCTATTTTTCAAAAAACAATTCACGGGGGAGCGTACCCCCAGACCCCCCCACATAATAAATCCCAATTTAACCCCTGCCTATAACTGTACTAAATGGTCACGTACAAGACTTGTGTGATAGCCTACGATCCGCAGCTCTGCCTAGCCAGCGCCACGGCCAGACAGAAGACGACAATAAAGAGTGACATTACGGTGCAATTTTAATGATGTGAATATTTTCTAGAAATAAAAATTCCAGATACAGCATATTCATTTTTTAACTATGTATTTGATTACACTTTCTTACCAGGTTCTTCAAAAAGTCTAGTCACAATCAATCAAAACAATGTATACAATCATAGATGATTAACAAATAATCACAATCATTTAGAAAACATTATGCGATAAAATTTCAAATTGGAGCCTGTACGCCGTCAATTCTTGCACCCAACAACACATCAAGATGACATTTAATAACAATAATAATAATTTAAGGTCCTTATTATGTAGCCGAATCTGTGCTGGTTTGTATTGGCCGCCTCCAGTTTTTCGTTTGTTTTGCCTCCAGCTAACCCTGTGACGTAATTGTGACGTCGGCGCAAAAGGGGTCTATAGGGGCACATTGTAACGCAGTGTTACAACATGCCCCACCTGCGCAACTGGGATTTAAACCCGGCCAGTGTCTTCTGCTGGATAGATCAGCATTAAACAACCATCTCAACTTTTAAATAAAAAATTGGAGATTAAAATAATATCAGATATGTCTAATTTTAAATAAAAACCAAACACAGAGATGAAAAATGAACATAAGTAAAATTTTAACTTTTGCTATGGTTAAATAAATGTTCAGTGATATTTTCCAAAGATTTCTGAATTTTGGCACATTTTTTTCTGTATATAGTGTTGATATGGCAACTAGTAAATACACTAAGTTTCATTATGCTATAGAATGTGTGGAAAAAACAAGTGTGTCACAACTAACCCTGCGTTAGGTTGTGCCCCGCTCTCCCCTACTACGGAAAAGTTTTTCTTTGGCATTTTTCGCATACAGACGACAACGTTTTTAAAACGATCCCCGTTCACCCGAATCCACGAAAAACGATTAAAACACTGTATTATGCTGCCAGGCCAGTAGTTGGCGATGTCACTTTGTAAAGAAAAACTACTCGCCTATAGCCTGAACACGTAATGCACCGTTTTCACAAATTTCCGTTTTTGAAGTGTACACGGAGAAGATAACGATATCGTTTTTAAAAACTTGCACTTTAAAACCCATGTTTAAAAGTTTGCGTTTTCAGGCCCCCAAAACGCAGTTGTCGTGTAAATGAACGGTCAAAACGCATACATAGTTTTTTGTTTCTAGTTGAAAACAGTGTTGTGTAAACGGCCCCTAAATGTTCTCAGAACGTTCAAAGTGTCAATTTTTTTAATGTTTTAAAAAAATGTTTTTTTCTTGGTTATTGCAAACGTTAGAGAAAACATTAAGGGAACGTTCTATTTTATCATTAAGCAAATATTTTGTGAAAGTTACTTTAGAATGTAAGGCAATATGTTAGATGAATGTCCAACTAAAAACGCTCAATGTATAAATAACATACATTAAAGACCAGATCATTTGAAAAACATTAATTTTACTGCAGAACATTTGTTCATCTAGGCCTATAGAGAGAACCATGCTAGAACGTTAGCCAAAGTTCTGAGAATCTTCCATGTTTGCGGGGATGATCCCTTACATGCATGATGGGAAGTGAACAGCTACAGTATTTGCAGCTGATAGTAGTTTGTTAATAAAGCTGTCAACAATGAGGTTGTCAAGAAATTTTGTTATATGTTTGTTTTATAGACACCCCATAAGCATTCTAATCCAAAACCAGTGTTCTTGAAAACCTTTCCTTTCCAGACACAAAAAACAGACTCTAATGAAAACTTAATAAGATGGAAAGACCATTTTAACAATCTTTAATTTGGAACATGTCTCAGTTTACCAGCCTACGCCCCTAACTAAAACCAAATGTCTTTCAACTGCTGATGGTTTCCACCCTGCATGGTCAGAATCTTCAAACAGAGAGCATTGATCTATCAATTGTTATTGAGTCTGGTGTGAAGTTGCTTTTAATGTGGAAACTGTTATGCTTGAAAGTGTATTTCCCCATTTCAGGGGTGCTCCACAAATTATGTGTATTGTTCAGGCAGGTGTTCCAACTGATTTCATATGTTTACATGCATAAGCAAGCACATTGATCCATCTCCATCCAAATTATTATCGCATGCAATCAAAAAATAATGCTGGCAAAGTCTTTACACTTTCCATGTTGTGATTACAGTTGCATTCATCTGGCTTATCTCTTTTCCAGGAAGTCAAATTATGTTTAGCAGTTGGATCAATGCACTATTAGTGTTTATGCTTCTACAATCAAATGCATCACTTCACTCCATATACCCCTGAACAATTTATCTCATCAAGATTTCATTGATATTGTTAAGCATGCTTAATTTCAGTTTCCACTTTTCCAAGCAACATACAATAGGGACTGGCCATTATCCAGAAAATATAAAGCTAAACAGAGGCCAGCTGGATATTCAGAACAGGTGAGCTTCCTCATTTCTAAATTTAGCAAACTGCTTGGAAGTCTTTGAGGGATTGCCAAGAGGATGCAAAAAGAATGGAACACAGGAAAAACAACAAAACAACATTCACCTGCTACTACTTACAGCATGGTGCAAGCTACATTTTATAAAAGACTTACCCTGAAGCAACTAAAAATCAAACGTTTAAAATTAAATTAAAAATTAAATCAATTTTATATGACTGTTAGGGCACTATCCTTTTACCGGTAATATGATATAATAATTGTATTATAATAGCCTAATTTATAATTAGTCATTAGCTAACAAACCATAGCTAATGCTTAACAGATCAGTTGGTAGGCTACATTCCAATTTGAATATAGGCTATTAGGCTATTCTATACGATATTTTAAACTCTTTGAATGGAATGATAAGATAGGAAACGATATGTTAGCAATATAGAATATTAATTGTTACAGCATTAATGATAGTTATAAAGTGTTACCTTGAATAGTGCAAAGAATGTTTATACAAAAATCTTGAGAATATATTAGGCTACATGAAGCACATTTCAGCCTGTGAAACTGTGGAAGTCCTCAATGAAACTTTCGCATGCAGGCTTCTTTGATTTCTCTAAACAACTCTCATGCGAAAACAAAACACAAAGGCGTATTTTTATATTCGAACAGTCTTTTTTGTTTATATTGCTGTTTAAAATGGGAGTGGAAATCCGATGTGTCGCACGTCCGCTATTCACATTGTTGTTGGACAGAAACTTGAAGTGATTCACTTTTCCGATAGCGTTCGGTAGGCGTTGCTCGCAGCACTATATATCAGCAAGTGCAGTCAGAGCGCAGAGGGACAATCACGCCATCCTCTCGTACGGATAACCACAAGACTTTAACATTTTCTCCAGGCATCGGAATCTCGATACCAAAGTTCTACGTTTAAAAGTCTAGGAGCACCAAATCAGACCACAAGGATTGTAAGTTAATTTGTACGTCTTGTTTGTGTGTGCAAAGTTTGTAGTTTTTAAATGCAGCCTTTTTCATAGCTTACTCGTACCGGACCATGATAGGCTACACTTAAAACTAATTTAAGGTGTTACAAGATATCAGTTTTAAATGCGGTCTTAAAACCTCAAGTAACCTTCTCTAATTCTACACTTAGAAAGTTAAGGTAGCCGACTTAAAAATATCTCTCTTAACAAATTTACCGAGCCCGAAACTCTCAGATGGTGGCGTGGATTAGAAGTGTCCAATCCCGCGGATTTGTCACTGTAAGGCTACCAACGTGAAATCCGATTATATTTAGGCTAATGTAACAAACAAATGAATGCTGTTTTAGAATAAATGAATTTAAATGCACATTTTAAGAGTAGGATATGCATTATTGTGTCTACAGGGTCAGGTAAAGCGACACTTTTTGTTTCTCATCTCTTCGAGACGCTTTCGGTCTTTTTTGTTTTGTGGAGCAAGAATCAGTTCCTGTGAATCCATTAATTCATTATTATTATTTTTTTATTTTTTTGAATTTGGGAACAAAGGGTTTAAATAATGCAGTATTTAGCTACTTAAACTGAAACTATTTAATAAATATTAATTATGAATAATATTAACTATTTAATAAATACTTAAAAACTAAGTATTTAGCTTAAATTTAGCTACTTAAACTGATTTTCAGACTCCCCTTCTGAAAATGTTGACTCAGGCTTCTTACATTATTTTATTTAGCATTATTCTGTCTATTTATGAACAGAAACATATTAATATTTATATAAAAACATATTTCTGTTTTTTTTATTCAGTCCACACTTACAGTACTCGTTATGTAATGTGGGACTAATTTATTTAAATTCCCATGGTATAGTTTCCTTCCAGTTTCATGATCAGCATGTTTTCAAGGGATTTGTTTTACTCCTTGTAGTTGTTACTTTTCCCTGCACTCACATTCAGTACAATACTGAGTTTCAAGGGAACTTTAAGACTTAAAGAGAGAGAGAGAGAGAGAGAGAAGGGGAAGGAGGGGGCAGCACGGAGAGTCGCTGTGTCCGCACAGCTAAGTCTTTGTGCGGGCAAGTGTGCTTGATGCCTGGGGCCGTGAGATCAGGTGAGGGGGCCGCTGTGTTTGAGCAGTGTAAACGCAACAGTTTTACAAGGCTGGGGGACGTGATGGTGGTGCTTGGGGCCGTCTGTAATGGACCATCACATTTTATGGCACCTGATTTTTTCAATTGCACCTGGTAATCAGGTCAGAGGTTTACGCTGCCCTCTCTGTCTCCCTAGTCTAATGATATGAGAGTGGAAGCTATAAAATAAGTCTTTGTTTTGGAGGCGATTGAGGATCTTGCAGTAAGGATCACACGATGCATTAAGAGCAGCTGTGTCTCTTCTCATATTTCTTTTAATGAAATTAAGGTCAGGCGCTAACCGTGTTCAAGGGTCAGAACCAGTTGATTTGGAATGAAAATAAACAAGCCTAAACTCATTCTATCACTTGATGGTTCTTTAGCAAAACACATGTTTATAGTTGTATCTTTTTTTTTTTTTTTACACCAGGCCAATTGTAAACAGATATTTTGTTTAATATTCTCCATCTTTACTTAATAAATGTGAAAGAGCATAACTGTGTTTATCATTCCTGCTTCACTGCACAACGTTTTAGTTTTAAAAAGCATGCTTAAGTGTGCCAGTGTTTTGTTTCTATTCTGCAAACCCTGGGGGTTGAAGATCAAAACTGTGTGATTAGAGATGTGTGTACATCTGTGTTTGAGAATGTGTAAATGGTAAAACTTTGACACAGCGCCAGTCTGGTGGTTCTCTGTTCTCTTTAGCTTTTGTCAGTTCAAAGCCTGGCATCCAGTCCTCAAGCTGAGCATATCATTTTGAGAAAAGAACCTTTCACCCCTCTGTGTCGCAGAGGGAGCAGCAGCCGCCCATCCTCCCCTCTGTCTATGACTTATCTCACTTCTAACAGGCATTAGTCTCTCTCTGATGCCTTCAGGAGAGTTACACTCTGCTCTCTATCATTGTACTCACTCGTCTGGCCTGTTGGTTGTGCTGAACTTTTTTGTAGATCCTTAATGCCTCCCATTTGCCATGGATAACTACTTAGCTTTTCACTAGGTCACTTCATGACAACTGAGGTCTGCCAGTAAGCTTTTGCTCAACCGTCTGAGTATTGCTGCCAGGCATTTAATCCTTATGTTCAGCAAAGCAGTACTGCTTAGTCTTTGATCACTGAATCACGTTTGCTTTTTTGTCAGTCTAGTCTGATATTATTACAGTCAATACAATGAAGGAACACTAAAACAAATTCTGAACAAAACTGCTTCACGGCTCAATGTTATTTGCAAAACCTTTGTCTGCTAAATCAGTCATAGAGAGCGTGGTGCAGCCAATGTGCAGAAACATGGACGTGCAGATGTTCATGACTGTATGTTTAAGGTCAATACATTTCTTAAATATCAGAAAATTTGACTTTTTTAAGACAAGACAAGGGTGGATCATATTGTACAATGTCATGTGGTGCGACTCCCCAAAAAGATAATATTTGTGAATAAGATATCCCTAATATTTGATACACTGAGAATTATATTTAGAACAGTTTTTGAAAATAATGATTAAGATGTGTACAATTACATGTATTCAAGATGAAAGAAAAATGTTATTACCTTTTGCTTGATGGTTACACTACATTACATTTTTAGTCATTAAATTGAAAGTTTTCATGAATAAGCACATTTCTAAGAATTTGGAACATATTTTAAATATATATTTTCCTTTTATTAAATGTGGACACCCTTATTTGACTCATTGTCCCTTCCCTCTTTGATTTTGTGACCATTTAAATTTATTCTTAAATTAAGCGCAATCCAGTAAGCCTGGGAAATAAACCCATGCACTGAATTATTTTAAAAAAAAAAAAAAAAATTCTCTTAAACAGTACAAGGTCCTGTTCTCTGACAAGGGATCCTGGTGTGTTCGACATGTTTCAGATTATGTGTGTTTTATAAATAAACGTTCTTTGTTTTACATTTTTCTGTCCCTCTGAGTTTAATTGGTCCCGTTCGTGTATTTTTTCTGTCTACATGTCATAACAGTGGCTCTCTTTTTGTTTCAGGTCACAGCCGTTGCGTCCCAGTAGTGGCAATAACAAAGACGTGGCAAGATGAGTGTGAACGTCAATGACTTCAGTGACATTTTGGATGCACTGGGCGACCTAAACTTCTCAACTCTTGACGATAATGTCTCCCACGTGGAAGTGTGTCACAGCACCTTCAGCCAGAAGGCGTTGCTCTACGCCCTCTCTGTGCTCTACATCTTCCTCTTCATCATCGGCCTCGCCGCCAATGCTCTGGTGGTGTGGGTGAACGTGCGATCTGGGAGGAAACGTTACGAGACTCACCTGTATATCCTCAACCTAGCCATCGCTGACCTCTGCGTAGTGGCCACTCTTCCGGTCTCCATTAGTTCTCTGCTTCAACTCGGCCACTGGCCTTTTGGTGATGCCATGTGCAAAATTACACACCTGATCTTCAGTGTCAACCTTTTTAGCAGTATCTTTTTCCTTACATGCATGAGTGTGGACCGCTACCTGTCTGTGAAACTTTTTGGAGACGGTCCCAGTCAGAGGAAGAGAAGGACCAGACAGCTAATCTGTGTGGGCGTTTGGCTGCTGGCACTCTTTGCCGCCCTCCCTGAAACATACTTCCTTCAGGCTGAGAAATCCAAGTATTCAGACAGCATCGTATGTAAGTCTGTTTTCCCAGCAGACACCACTAACGAGTGGACAGTTGGCATCCAATTGAGTTTCTTCATGCTCGGCTTTGCCATTCCCTTCCCTATAATTGCTGTGTTCTACGTCCTCTTGGCCGGTACCATCCAACCCACAGCTGACCAGGAACGTCGCATCAGCCGTCGCCTCGTCTTCACCTACATTGTGGTCTTTCTAGTGTGTTGGGTGCCATACCATGGAGCTCTACTGCTTGACACGCTAGTCTTTCTCAACGTGCTGCCCTTCAACTGCACTCTAGAGAACGCTCTCTATGCAGCACTGCATCTCACCCAGTGGTTCTCCCTCCTTCACTGCTGCTTGAACCCCATCATCTACAACTTCATCAACAAGAACTACCGCTACGACCTCATGAAAGCCTTCATCTTCAAGTACTCTACCAAAACTGGCCTTGCTAGGCTCATCGATGCCTCGCATGTGTCTGAGACTGAATACTCCGCTGTGGAGAACCAGGGACCATTATGAACGTTCTATGATGGTGTTGATCAACACCAGCTCTGCAAAGCTCAGAGATAAACAGGGAACCGTCATGTAAATCTCTCTGTACTTTGAGTTCTTGAGGCATAGCAAAATTTGAGGTTTTGTAAAATAGTGGAACAACTTTGTACACATACAGTTTGCTTAATCTTTATAAACAGATGAATGTTTATGCTTTTTGTACATTATTATTACAGTTATAAATGTATTGAGAAAGCACTTGTATTGATTTGATTTGTAAGCGTATTAGCCTTGTAAGTCTAGCTAGGCTTTTGTGTCAGTGAAATTGGTGGAAAAGGTCCCTCCCTGTCCTGGAGCCACAGAGAGACTCATATAATCCGTTCTCCACTTATCAGTGGCTTTCGTACATCTGCCGGAAAGACTAAAGATCACATACACAATGTGTAATGTACAGTTATGTCTGGTAAAATGGAGGGGGATGTTGAAAACCCACACATTTGAGTGGAGAGAAGCAAGTCCAAATCAAGATTAGATGTAGCTATTGTAAACTGATGTTATGCTGTTTGCTATGCTTGTGGGAAATGATACACTTTTTTTAATAAGTTGTACATTTCAAGAACAATGCTAGCTGCATTTGTAAATGTTTTGTAAATAAAATTATATTTATATACTCAGTGTGTATGTTCAGTGTTTTGTAATATTGTCTGACAAAAATGTGCCGTTGAAATAAAATCTATATAAATTCTTTTGGAATTCTCTTGAATAGTTTTGTTTTGTTTGATTACAAATGAACCCATAAGCATGTTAACATGATGTTTGTTCATAATACATCAACTAATGTTAATTTATACAAATTTAAATGTTATAATGTATTAATAATAAATTTATTACTAATAATGTATTACTGATTTTGAAGATTAATGAACATTAGTTAATATATTATGAGCAAACATCAAATTAACCAATATTAGGATCATGGATTATTTCATAATACATGACGCATTAATTCATTTTAATGAATTAAACCTTACTAGAAAGTCTTATCAAATCATAATATTTGGTCTAGTTGTATGAATTTCTAAAGTAAACCATATGCATTTATAATTTTTACTTAATTTAGAACTACATTCAGACCTACACATGATCAAAGTAAAGATGTTGAGTATTTACAACTGACCATATGGCTTATATTGCCATGATGAGCAGACATTACTCATTGAGCCTATGGGCATGCTTCATATGGGTACGGTTGCGTATGCGTTCATATGTGCGAGTGTGTGTACTTAAATCTCCAGGGGGGTCTGGCTCGTTCTGTATCTTCAGTGAGTTCAGTTCAGAGAGAAGGGAAGTTTGTTTAATCCATACCAACTGTTTCAGGAGCCCGTTTTCTCTGCTTCGCCTTTGTAGTTCTGAAGAAGTTCCAGGTGTTTGTTTCAAATATAGCCTACCCTGTGTAATTCCCTGTGACTGGGTTTCTAGACAGTGCAAATTTGAGAAGGCATTATTATTCTTCCCTTGGAAAGTTCTCAGAAAATGACAAGGCTTATTCTCTCCCATAAAACAAATGAAATGAAGCACCAATTTATGATTTTCACAAAACCTTTAATGTTTTGGAAGAAGAATAACATAACTTGGGAATCCCCTGCATCAAAATAAATTATGTATCATAACCTGACATGTTTATGCGCTCAAGTCTGTGATTTGAGCAGTATTGCTTAATAAATGTAATGAAAAGACGGAAGGGTCTTGGTGCAGACACATTTTTCTGGTCCAGACTTATTTCAGAATCCCACGTATCTCACTTGGAGGTTTAACTGTTATCACAAAATTATCTTATAGATTTCTAGTGAGTTTTTCTCCTGTTGTCAGTGCTACAAAAATGTTTTAATGGCATGTTAAATTAGTATGACATTAATCTCATAATGCTATGAATTCTTCAAATTTTGAGTTTATTTTAAAAATAAAATCAATAATTCTTTATTCCGAAAATCTTTATGATATTATTATTTTAACTACGCCTTCAGGCTATCCAGACTAACATTTATCAATTGCTTTAAACTTAGGTAAGATAAGGATTCTGTTCTTTTGTACAGTCAAACTCTGTTGCTGTCTGGACTTCAGTTTCTGCTGAGTGATACAGGAGAACACCTCTCCAAAGGTCAGACTAATTGAGAATGTGTATGTTTTTCTGTCAATACTGTGATTTATCACATGGGATATTCCCTAAGCTCCTCTTAATCAGAGAAATGTGGCAATGGTAACACTTTGCCAAAGAGAATGGCACAAGTGAGACAGAGAGAGAGAGTGATACAGAGAGCCCTGAGAATCAGACAATAGAGTTGCTTTCGGTGGATCAGTTTACAGGTAGAGAGAAAGTGAAGACTGAAAGGTCATTAGCACTCTAAGGTCATTAATAAACCCTGCTGGGAACCACCCTGAGAGAAGCTAATGGGCCATTCAACCACTACACTGTGTTTGGCCTGTAACGCTGCACTGACTCTCGCTTGAATCCTATTGTTTGGTAATGAGACCACAAGTTCAATTTCACATGGTTTGTGTGCGGGCCGAGTTTTTGCTGATTGGGCCGAGATGCTGAACCAATCAAAGTTGAGAGACAGGGGGAGATGGAGAGGACAGATTAATCTGGAAGGATGCGGGCAAAAGCGGATATGGAGGTCCACATCATTTTCAGTCCTTGCTGAAAAGAGAAGGGTTGTTTTGGCAGAAGAACAATGATGGGAAGAAATTCATTACAATGAATTATTTTTCTCTGGGCATCAGATACACTTACAGCAACATACAATAAAGGAGATGACGCACAAGTTCCTTTCCTTGGTTATTTATACAAAATTTGCATGCAACCACAGTATCAGTTACTATGTAGTTTCACTCTGTTTAGGCGTTTTAAATGAGGAACAAGGAAGAATGAACTGTGGAGAATGAGGATTAAAAAGAAAATGGAATAAAGAGAAATCGAATATGAGACATGAAAAAAGAGTGAGACACTATTCCCCCCTAGGGTTTTTAAGCAGTGGATGTGGAAACAAGTCATTTCTCTTCCCCAACAGTTTTAACCTTTGATACAATAATAACTCTCCGCTACACTGATTTCCCCAGTAGAAAAATTTTGATGAAAATGAACATTACAGAAAAGGTGCGGTAACATTTACTATTAGTTTTGCTAGCAAAATACAGTCATTCCAATAAGAATCTTTGCGATCGTGAGTTTGTGTGAGTCAAAAAATGTTCCCCATAGAACTCCCTCATTTTCAATTTGGCCAAGTAAATTCACCTGACCAACAAAAAATCACTGTTTTGAAAGCTATTGACAATTGAAAAAGGACCTTTTTTTTTTTGCCTGTGAAATGTCACTGAAATTTGTGACCACACCTTAAAGAGGACCTATTATGCCCTTGATTTTGTTTTTGGGGGTCTACTAGAATAGGATTTCGTGCTTGAATATTAAAAAAAGTTCACATATTGTACATTATTGCAGCACCTCTTTAGCTACAGTAGTCTGTCTGTAAATCTCTGTTTAGTTCCAGTCTCCATGAAGCCCCTCCGAAAAGCACAATGTTCTCTGATTGGTCGGCTGGACCAGTGTGTTGTGATTGGTCTACCGCTTCGAGCGTGTTTTTAGAAATGTTACGCTTCTTACCATAACCGCAAGTTTCAATACACTACTATTACAACCAGGCCTCGTCCCCTTTTTTTCTATGCATTGGGTAGGAATTATTTAAATGAGGAATATTGTAACATTTACAATCCCCGAAGAAAACTCAAGGCTGCAATCGAGCGTTTTCAGGTAGTTCAGAAACAATGCTTACTGATATAGAGAATAACTCCCTTTGGAGTGTTCTTTGTACTTTATAACTTTGCAGACCCTTTTCATGCTCAAACTGCAAAATTACATGCTAAAGAAAGTTGAATATGTAAAAAAGCATAATAGGATCCCTTTAAGAAATGTAGAAAACTCCTGACTTCTGGATGTTGACATAAGAATTTCTTCACACTTTGAATGATTTGCACCAACACGCTTGGCCATGATTCTGACATACTGTCTAATATGCACTGATGATCTCATTTTTGAAAACAGAATACAAATTTGACCCAGCAGCTGAACAGCAACATAAAACATGATCAGACATTCATTTATGGTTCATTTATGTCACAATTCTGCACTTAACCATTTCCTCTGAATTACTCAGCATTCACAGTACTAATGAATATAAGCAGCAGGCTTTGAGCACTGAGACTGTTCTCTGAGTATGTGCCTAGATGTATAAAAGGAAAGCGGGGGCTGCTCATGTCGCTGACAGACATGTGGGTGGAGTCTGAGTTTGAGTGAAGGGCAGGGGCACTGCTGTTGTTGTGTGGAGAAAAAGAGTTCACAGCTTGAGCCTTTGAAAAAAAAAAAAAAAAAACACGGCTGAATTTTAGCATGAGGAAAAGGACTTACTCTGGCCTCCAAGACACGGTTCATTTGTGTTCTGAAAGCTCAAGACATAGTCTGAGATTTTTTCTGTCTCCGCATGGTTTAAATGCAGCCACGGATTTCATTCATATTGAAATGATCCAATGTATGATACAATGGGCAGTAAATCCATCGTCGCACACCCAAACAGCCACTCACAACCAAGTATAGGATATAGACAGCTAAAAACATAATATAACATGGGTTATATAACATGAGAGTGGTTGGTATTATATTTCCGGTTACAGTTTGCAATGAGCTTCTATACATTAACATTAGTTAATGAATAGTTAGCACCATATAATAATGAACCATACTTTTAAAGCATTTATTATCTTTGTTATTGTTTGTTATTATCTACATTATATTACATGTTTTAAGATTGTGAACATGAGTTAATGTATTATCAATGAACTTTAATGAGCAGTAGTATATAACTTATCATTAATGTAGATTGTTGTCCATTGTTAATTCATCATTCATGTATGTCAATTAAAATTTAACATGAGAAGGTTTTTCTGATGAATATTAGAACTTCTCATGATAGCCCCACACCTTTTCCTTTGTTTTTTGCATTCTTCTTAATACAATCATACATTACGTCAGAGAGAGGAATCACTGGTAATGCTGAAAAGCTCACGTATTAACTTGGAACTATTCATCGCCCAAACTTTACACACATCCTCATCCGTAAATAACACTCTGGCCAACTGTCAAACCCTCAGATTTCTGCTTTCACAAGCATCACAGTTATTTAAGGAGACAGGTTTAAAGTTCATTTGATACTACTTATACTATTGTGTCCTTCCTGGTCTCTTACTCACTAACTGAACACTCAGTATCTTAAAGGACAAACTGTTTCAAGACAGAAAGAAAAATAGGTGAAAGTTTCATACTTAATGACGCATGTAACACATTTAGTTTCTTACATATCCTTTTACAACACTCTCTCTTGTTCAGTGTCACACAGCATTAAGGAAACATTACACCGCCAAATCTCCTATAAGGCCAGTTAAACTGGCTTATTCAGGTTCAACGGTTCTTCATTGGCATGCCACCTTTCTTAAAATCTTCTCTTACTATTCTAGCCCTCATTGTAAGAGGGGGGATGGGGGCTTTTGTCTGGATTCCACTTTGTTATCTGGGATTGTTTGTGTCCCATCAGGTTTAACTGCTGCTCAGGCTGGCTTATCAGCATTTGGGTATGGTGAGACTCATGTTTAGAGCAGTGGGCAATTGTGATTCCATTGTGGCTGTTCAGCCTCTGCCAAGTGTGCAGGATTGTATGCAATGCCATTGAGAATCGCTCTCTAATGCTTCGCTAACTCGCTGGCACTCTGAGAGGCAGCGTGATAAGGGGACAGAAAGAGAAACAGTGTGAAAAGTGTGGGCACATTCAATTCAAAACAGCATGGCATGTGAATGAAGAACAGGGTTTTGACCTTGACCTATTGCTGTTATTGCAGACTGCTTAGCAAAACTTGATAAAAGTCCACAGGAAAGGGCCACAAAAATGCTAAAGGCTCCGATATAATCACGGCAAAGTTCTTTTTCATTCTTCATTTAGCGATAAAAAAAGTTACAAAGGATACCTTTGAAGTGGTATACTGTTAGCGAACATCCCAACATCCCCATGCTGCTGGAAGCGGTATTTATATGAATATGTAAATATACGTGCTGTGCACTTTCCTCTCAATATCGAAATAAACACACAACGAAAATGACAGTGGTGAGAAAACAGTAGTAAAGAAAGCATCTGATCATAATATATTGCCCTAAAGCATTTCTGCAGTATTAAAAATGAAAAAACGGTGTCAGTGTCAATTCCTATTACAACTTTTCTACTATAAAGCAGCTCCAAGAGCATTTCCACGTCAAAGAAAGTGGAGCTTCAGAGAACACCTATTACATAAACGCCATCGACCAATGGTATTTCAAAGGTGTTTACCAGACTTTTCTGGAAAGTTCGCTTTGGCAAGCTGTCCAAACAAAGTTTGTTTTGGCCTGATTTTGTTAGAAATAACGTCACCCAGTTCATTCTATGATTTAGCTTGAAGTATGTCAGGGCTTAATGTTAATCAGCAAGCCTTTATGAACAGTTAGTGTTCTAAAATGTTTAAATAAATGATTTGTTTGTGTGATCTATTTACAAGACAATAAAATTAACATTCTATTCAATTTCCACATCTAACATTGTAGCTAGATGCATGCTAACCTTAAAGGGATAGTTCACTCAAAAATGAAAATTCTGTCATCATTTACTCATCCTCATGTTGTTCCAAATCTGTATGAATTTCTTTCTTCTTCTGAACACAAAAGAACATATTTTGAAGACTATGGGTATAACCAAACAGTTTCATAGTATGGACTTTTTTTTTTATTTGGAAGTCAATGGGTCCCATCAACTGTTTTCTGTTTCCTTTCTCGACATTCTTCAATGAGGGTGAGTAAATGATGACAATTCCTTTTAAACCTGCTAGCTTACCACAACATTCTTGCTATGCTAATGAATGCATTTACGGATGGACTGTTGAACCTGGTAATGAGTGACCTTGTACTAGAGACAGGACCTGCAGACTGATTCTCTAAGGAGACTACACCTCAGATCAGGTGTAAGAAATCTGTTGCCCCAAGCAATCTGTGGACATTCAACACCAAATCCCAGCACCTGGACATCTCATTCTCTCTCTTTCCTCCACTCTCAATCTTGGTTTCTATTTTTTTCCTGTTCTTCTCAGGTTTAAGATCTGCCTACAGCTATTGAAATGCAGCAATATCCCATCACATTCTAAAGCCCTGTTTCATTTTTAAAAGACAGTCATTGACCTTTGGGATCCCACATAAAGCTTCTTGTGTTAACTTTGCATTTCAAGATTGGTATATATGTGATTTCTTGTGCAAATATGATCAATGTATGTTGTAATATGAATCATAATCATGCAATTATTGTTTTGTGTTCCCAAATTTTGTGGCACCAGTGTTGTTTTACTATTATTTATATACTACTATTGTATTTTTTAATATTTTGAATTAGCCTTTATTATGTTTTCAGTTTTCATTGGTATTTTAGTTTAAGTGTCAGTAATTTTGCTATGTGCTTTCGTCATTTTAGTAATTTTTCTAATATTTCTATTTAACTATAATTTTTTTCTTTTTTTTTTCTTTCAGTTTTAGTCATTTTAGTACTTCAACAAACTTTATTTCAGTTTCTAATTTTCATTTTCAGTTTTTTTAGGTTTAAATTTTCCATCAAATATTTTATTTTATTTTAGCTTCAATTAGCCTACTGAAAATCATTTGTAATAATTTTAGAGTCAGCTTTAATTAACAATAACATCACTGTGTAGCACAAGTTCACATGAGTGTTATTGTTAACAAAAGCAAAAATGAAATCTAAAACAAAAACTAAATGAAAACATTTTTGTTCATTAAAATCTATAAAGCACTTAAAAAAGGATAGATGCTACATCCCAATTCGCATACTATCCGTCCTAAACAGTATTCAAATTTAAAATTAGTGTTTTCCCAAATCGTAGTATGTTGAAAGATACCCAGATGGTCTACTTTTTCCTGTTAGAATTTGAAGTGCAAATGCATGCACACTCTAATTGCTAATATTGCGAGTTGGATGAGGATTCGATTAGAACTAGAAACACGAAGGGGTTTGAGTGATTAATAATCAGTATCTAATCTGACGAAAAGATATTTATTCAATTTTATCCAAATTATATTTAATCTGCAACAGCATTGTGAACTTTTGTAAAAATGCGTTTGGTCATTAACTTTTAAATGCATCATTATGCAAATTGCGAACACACAAGGAGAGTCTCTGCATGGAAGGCCCACGATTGGCAGATCAACATGCTATTATATTTCTCTCCGAAACAGGAGGAAATTTAATTTAATTTAATGAGGAGGATTTTAACTGTGACAAGATGATTGACGTGGCAGTTTAAACAGTGACAGGATTTTTATTCTGGTGTCACCATTGTCCTGTGCATTGGGTTACCAGTACCAGTACCAAGTCCAAGCCTATTAATTTACACCCACAATGTAATACCAAATTTAGCATTTTAATCAACAGTACATTTTTTGTTAACCTTTAACCACATGTCTTGGAGTATCGCAATAATATCGTATCGTATCGTGAGTTCAGTATCGTGATATGTATCAAATCATGACATGAGGGTTTCGTTTCACCCATATGACGAAGTAGTAGTCTATGTCCCAAAGCGTGCCTACTATTCTGCTACACACTCAAAAGTATGTACCTTTTCTTTACAAACACAGTAGGGCATAGTATAAGTGGGCGAATTGGGACACAGTGAGAGTAAAATATAACAAACACTAAACTAAACTGAGTGAAAAAGTGTGAAAAGTGTGCTTGCATAAAATGCATTCCCACAAGAATTCAGTAGAACAACATTTGGTTAAACTGAATTCTGGGGTAATTCAAACAACTCCAGCCAGTTGGCACAATCTTGAAAGCTATTATTGCTTGAAGGTATGTAAGTCAGCTAAGCTCATTCAAATCAATTGAAATTGCTAGAATATGTTATTAAAATAACTAAATGCCAAAGCACAAACACATGCCATGTGATATATGTTTTGCTTTAGAGTTGTTTTTACAGTATTGGCTGACACATTCAGAGTAATGATGATTTACGTGATTGATGTGTTCCTTAAACCTCTACAGGAAAACGTATCCCTCACTTTCCACAAAAACTGAGCTCAAATGCAAAGTGTGTTCTTTCAAAAGACTAATGAATGCAAGACCTTCAGTGGCTGTACAGACCTCACCTGAGTGCTGAGAGACGGGTGGACTAACCTGGGAGGTCTGTGGTCAGGCCCAGGCTGGGTTTACTAAAGGCAGGTGTTGGATTAGTGAGGCAGGGAGCCCACACATTCCTTCGCAAGAGACGCTGAGGGTCAACTTTAAGACATGCTCCACAGCACACAAACGGCCCCATCCTCCATCCTACACACGGAGACCCAGACTAAACGACTCCGTGGCACTGGGGTGAGAGCACATACACGTGCTCTCATGCACACACACACACACACACGCGCGCACACACACGCACACGCACACACACACACACACACACACACACACACACACACACACACACACACACACACACACACACACACACACACACACACACACACACACACACACGCACACACACACTTCGAGAGACAGAGCAGGGCAGAAAAAGAAACTGAGGGAGAAGACACTGTACTTCTTTTCACTGTCTGTTTTATTTGCTTAGCGAGGTGCAAATAAATAGCTATGTCAAAGCACATTCCATGAGTTTTTATTTGTCAGTCAAGCTCTCAGTCTTTGTACTACCACAAAATAAGACTGCAAATAATCAGGTGATGTGATCAATGATATACTGTATGTTGTAATACGAATGATAATCTACATGGACTTTTTGTTTTGTGTTCTTATTGCCTCATTGGCACATAAATTGTGTTGCATCAATGTTATTTTAGTATTATTTGCAATTATAGTATTTTTTTAATTATTCTTTTGAATTATTCTTTATTTTTGTTAAAAATATTTATTGCTCAGTTGCTTTTCCTAAGCTCATGAAACTTATTTGTGATTCTTATGTATCAACAGTGTCTCTGTTCAGTGCCTAAAATTCCTTAGGAGAAATAAAAGTAGAGACAAATGAGACCTGAGAAATATCTGAGAGAAATTGAGTCAAAATTGAGAATGCAGTGGAAGAAACATAGAACATCTCTTTATTGTCTTGCTGTAATCTATTTCAAGATTTCATAATATTTTATTGCTCAGAGGTTGCTCTTTCTAAGCTCAGGAGACTTAGTTGAGATTCTCAAATATTTCTTATTTTATCAACAGTGTCTCAGATGTTTCTCCTAAAATTCCTTAGGAAAAATAAAAGTAGAGACAAATGAGACGAGAAATATCTGAGATAAAATATGTCAAAACTGAGAATGTTGTGGAAAAACATAAACCATATCTATTGTCTTGCTGTAATCCCTTTCAAGAGGAACATTTTAACATTTTTAAAGTTGACAAAACTGAGATCGTCCAAAATGAGAATGGGCGGTGATAAACATGGGAGGTCTCTTAATTGTCTTACTATAATCTCTTTAAAGACTATAAGAGGTTGCTCTTTCATTTATTCTTTCTTTCTTTTTTTTAAATTACAAATCAAAATCAAAAATTAAACTTCTATCTCAAATGTTTCTCCTAGGTTACATTAACATCAAATGGAGACTTTAGCTTGAGTCTCCTGCTTCTCACACTGGTCTCCCATCTAACACTCTCACAATGGTCTCCTTTAAAGTTGTATAAGAGACCTCTACAACATCACACACTGTGCACATATTTTTCTCCTAAAGACTCTGGTGATTTCACATTTGTCACCTCTAAAGTTTCAGGATAGACCTCAACAACATAACATACTGTGTTTAGATTTTTCTTCTGAAGATTCTAGCAAAGTAAAAGCATATTGAGATACTTCCAGCTCAATTTGTTCATTAGGAATGGTTGCGTGTGGAGTGAGGGGTTGGCTGGCGTTTTTTCTCTTTTAAGCTCAGTTTCATCAGGCTCGGCTTTGCGGTGGCAGGAACACATCTATCAGGGTAGAAAGGAGTGCAGTGGGAGGCAAAATGAGGTTCTCTCTTGCTCTTTCCGTGATGGATAAGGAAGAGTTTTAAAAGGAATCCACAATCCTGACATCACCTTCATCACTATTATTATTATTTCATACATAAGGCCTTTTAATAGTTGCAAAGTTCAGTCTGAGATTAAAAGAGGGTATGTATACCGGTCAAAAGTTTGGAATAATTCAGAATTTTTGAAAAAAGTCTCTTATGCTCACCAATGCTGCATTTATTTAACCAAAATTACAGCAATATTGTGAAATATTATTACAATTTAAAGGAAGTGTTTTCTATTTTAATATATTTTATGTATTTTATGAATACATTTAGGCTAAATATATTTTATTATTTTATTAGATCCTTCAGAAATCATTCTAATATGCTCATTTGGTGCTCAGTTATTATCAATAATTATTGTTGCTCAATTATAATTAAATGTTAAAAATTAAATGTTTAATGTTAAAAACTGCTGCCTAATTTTTTTGTGGTAACAATGAACTTTGTCCAGGATTCTTTGATGAATAGAAAGTTCAACGAACAGTATTGATTTGAAATAGAAATCTTTTGTAACATTATACATGTCTTTAATGTAAATTTTGATCAATTAATGCATATTTACTAAATAAAAGTATTTTAAAACTTTTTAATGGTAGAGTATTACGGTTTACATAAAAATATTAAGCGGCAACATTTTTTTTTTTTTTTTTACATTGATAATAAGTAATGTTTCTTAAGGACCAAATCAGCATATTATAATGATTTCTGAAGGATAATGTGACACTGAAGACTGCAGTAATGATGCTGAGCTTTGCCATCACAGGAATAAATTGCATTTTAAAATATATATAAATTTTGCAATATTATTTTTTTGCACTGTTGATCAAATAAATACAGACTTGGTGAGCATAAAACACCTAAAAAATCTATACTAAACGACTCTCTTTTGTTGAAAAGCAACATATTTGAAGAGTGTCTGTAGATAAGAATGTCAGTAAGAATGTCAACATTTGCAATTCTATATAGAGTAGCATTGAAAAGGTCTGAATTGAGACCCAGACACTCCACAAATGCTATTATCTGAAAATCCTTCTCTATATAGTTACTTCTCAATACAATTATCATATTTCACCCTGCAGTCAGATGTGTGGTATGCTTGACACTGTTACTAAGGGAAACTGGTTAAATAGACAGAACGGCCTACACCCTACAGGGCATTTTATTGGTGGCCTGTAATATAAGAGCAAATGGAGCCTTTGAGGAGAAGGCAATGAGACTTGTTTATTCAGTGGAGTCTTTTCAGGAGGCCACAGATGGCCATAAAGCAAGAAAGAAGAGAGAAGTGCTCTCATCACCTGCTGTAGTGTTATTTTGTGTGTGAGTGAGTGTAAAGGAGAGAGAAAGAAAGACAGATATACAGAGAGAGAGAGAGAGTGAGAGAGAGAGAGAGAGAGAGAGAGAGAGAGAGAGAGAGAGAGAGAGAGAGAGAGAGAGAGAGAGAGAGAGAGAGCGGTTCTACTCTGAATATATACAGTTATTGATGGCTATTAAACATGACACAAGCTGACAGAAAAGCTGAGAGAGAATAATTAGAGAAAATAAATTAAAAACGTGCAGGAGACAGAAAATGAGAAAGAAAAGGAAGCAAATGAGAACTGAAATTAAGAGAGAACTGAGAAAAACAAAGAAATGTGTCGATCAAAACAGCTTGTAAATTGAGAAAATTGGGGAGACGCAGAGAGACAGAAACATTGAGATAAAGAAATCAAGAGAGAGAGAGAGAGAGAGAGAGAGAGCAGGGGACAACTAAAATGTGTGACAGAAAGAGAGTGATGTATGGGGGTCTGAAACACGTCACTCCACACTCCTCTTGTTCAGGGAAGCTCAATACATCAGGATTTAACCCCAGGCCTCCCCCTTTTGTGGGCTGCTGTCAAACAGAGACAAATATGCAAACATGATATGAGCCCACTGATACTGTCACCGCCTAACAAATAAGTCTTTCACCAACCCGGCTGCATGTTGACAGAGCACCGCTGAGATGTTCACATTTCCTGCGGTCTGGGGATACGACAAAAGCCTTCTTTTAATCAAGGATCATTTGTGCCCTCTATATAGTGCCAGACAAACGTATCTGGAAAACAGTGTCAGACATCCATCTATCTATCTATCTATCTATCTATCTATCTATCTATCTATCTATCTATCTATCTATCTATCTATCTATCTATCTATCTATCTATCTATCTATCTATCTATCTATCTATCTATCTATCTATCTATCTATCTATCTATCTATCTATCTATCTATCTATCTATCTATCTATCTATCTATCTATCTATCTATCTATCTATCAAAACTACAGTAAAACAGTAATATTGTGAAATATTTTTACAATTGAAAACAACTGCAATCTATTATAATATATTTATGTATTTCTGTGATGGAAAAGCTGTATTTTCAGCAGCCATTACTCCAGTCTTCAGTGTCACATGATCCATCAGAATGTCGACACATATTCTGATATGCTGATTTGATGCTCAAGTAACATTTCTTGGTAAAACTTTACAATAAGGTTTCATTGACATGAGTTAACATGAACTAACAATAAACTGCACGTCTACAGCATTTATTAATCTTTGTTAATGTTAATTTCAACATTTACTAATACATTATTAAAATAAAAAGTTATTGTTAAAGGAATAGTTCACTTTAAAATGAAAATTCTGTCATCATACACTCACCCTCATGTTGTTTCAAACCTGTATGAATTTCTTTCTTCTGCTGAACACAAAGGAAGATATTTAGAAGAATGTCAGTAACCAGACAGTTTCTGGGTCCCATTGACTTCCATAGTATATATTTTTTCCTACTATGGAAGTCAATTTTTTTTAACAGTGCATACATTATTTTTGGACTGTTTTTTTTCTGGGCGGAAGCAAAGACAGACCAGCAGGTTTTCTCCTTTCTTTTCTCCACACCAACCGTAAGAATCCACTTAATCATTCTCAAATGAGTGAGCAATACTTCACTAAATCTCTTCAGTGGTGAAGCCCTGCCAAAACATCTAACGCTTGATTAGCTCTTTTCCTTACTTCTCCCTCATACCACACAGCACAAATTCATTACTTATGTTCACAATCTAAATATATCACTCCATCTCTGCTGTTAGATGGATCTGGATTGGATTTGATTATAATAGCCTACCATGCCCCTTTTTTTGGCAGCAGTCTGCGGTCCATTGAGAGGGAGATCAAAGGTGCCTGGTAGCCAGAGCCAAAAAAGTGCCAGATAGTGAGGAGAGGGAGGCCCCATACTTAATCTCATACACTGAAGGAAAGTGACCTGCATTCGCTTTTCCTCTGAACCTTCCATACATGTTCGCATGGGGTTTGCCACAGGGAGATTGGTGGGCATTGTGTTCTGACTGCTGAGAAACAGAGAGCTCCTTCACCACTCTTCTGCAAGTCATCACAATCCACTCTGACTTTCTCTCATGTCTTCTAAATGCTGGAAAATGAACTGTGAGGCACCCGGCCTCCGCTTCCACTCGAATGCTGTGAAAGAGACTTGAACAAGATCAAAAGTCTGAACCTCGGTCATTCCCACTGCTGTAACCACAATGAATTTACAGCTGTCTCTTTACCACACAATCCTTTGAAGGACAGGTATACTCTCAAGAGGCTCTCGAACATGTGGGCGAAGTGGTTGTTTCATGACATATGACTTAAACCATGAAAACACTGTGACTCATTGGAACAGGTTCAAATGTGATGAACTGAGACATGACATGTTAACATAAGGGAAAATCATTAAAGCGCAAAAGCTTCTGGATCAGATGGCTGTGATTCTGACGATGAAGTGTTGATATGAATAAAATATTTTCCACTGCAGGAACGACTTCCTTGAATTGTGTTACAGCTATACAATTAAGTGAAACACGCAACTCTCCACAGAACCCTGACCCAGGGCAACCTAAAGCAATTTAACATATAGTCGGCCAAAAGACGTGCATTAGGCAAACATGGATATATAAAACATTTAAAGAAATTCAAGACTGTGTTTTGATTGCAATGGAACTGCAGACCACAACTTATATTGACCTTGGCAATCTCTCTAGATATTTATGGAGTAAATTGCTCTTTAAGATTAAAATGCACAGACAGTTTATTGGTCTAAACGATTTCATTTAAAAAAAAATCCCACAGTATTTATTGCACAGCAGACTCCAGGCTGGATATAATCATCTTTCTTTCTGAACCGGGAATAATCAAGTGAACAAAAAGTTCTGACATGGGTGTAACACCTACAGTTAAGATGTAAATGCAAAGTAAAAATGAAAGTCAGGCAAGCACCAATCCAGATGTAAAATAATCTAGACATGTTATTTGGGTCTTACATGGTGAAGTCATACATTCATTCAGTCTAGTTATGAATAGAGCCAATATGGGCAATTAGTTTGCCATTACAAATTCAATCAACTGATTCATTCACTTTCACATAGAAACCAGAAACCATAATTCCTTAAAATACATATAATACAATATACATATACAATACAATACTGTATTATTTGCCACTCCGAGTGGTTTTATCTTCAAAATGCCTATGTTAAATAAATGTTGATCATTTATTGTATAAAACACCCAGAAAATAAAAATAAATAATAATAAAAAAATCAAACTCATTCTATATTGAACTGAATTAAATAAACCGTCAAGTGTCATTTAAGTAAATCATTTATTTTTTTCAGATTCAGATATACTGAACTGATAAGCTGAATATTACAGCAAATAAATAATAATATTTTGTAGCATTTTTATATTGTAGTATTTTATTTAAGACACTATCCCAGACACTTACGGCTTCACTTCCTCAAGTGACAAAACATTTTGTGTGGACAACTTGTGTAACTTGTAAAATATGTTTTTTTTTTTTGTTTTTTTTTTTTGCACAATGTCCCTTATATATGAAAGATAACACATATGTTATAACTTCTGTGGGAAATTGGTGCTGATGTAATAAGTGTTTTCCCATTTTAATATCTTTAATTTAATTTCTAATCTTATCTGCAAAAGACTGTTTTGTGTACTGATCTGGGAACAGAAAGATCGTGGATCAAATTACAGTTGTGGCAGAGATTGGTGCTACCCTAATAACTACATTCCTCAATGACAAATTCAATGAATTTATCTCTCAAGTTCATTATTTTGGTCCAACGTTCAAGTCAACCAGGAAAGTGCTTCCGTCAGCTCTGAATTTATGAGAAAAAGAATTCAGTTCAATGAATGTAGTTTTTCTGCACTTCATTAAATCTGGATTTATTTTTATTTTTATGTTGCATATTTCTAAACTGGTACTTTTTACCATGTGGGATATTCCAGTTAGATTTTTCCTTCCTTATTTCATAACCTGTAACTCAAAGAAACCAGATTGTACAAATGATGAAGATTAAACAAGGTTATTTTTCCCAGCGCAATATTCAATAAATTGCTCTCACTCATCTGTTATCATGGGCTGTAATTAATAACTCTTTGCTAATGGGGTCTTAGTCAGACCCATTCATAACTGTCTGCTTTACCCACCAGCCCTTGCAGTGCTGTGAATCTATAAAAAGCATGTGACTTCAGGCCATGCAAACCCCATTCATCTTCACACCCACACAGACTTACGTATTCTATGGCATAACCTGTCCATCCCTCATCAGAAAGGAACCTGATACAGCATTGCATTTACTGAAACAACATCCCTCCCTGGGTCCAATTGCTGCATTTGCCAAATATGATGCTGAACGACATAGCCATTTATGCAACCAAAAACACTTTTCCTAATGACACTGCAGAATATAAACATTCTCTGCTGGTTTCAGTCACACTAACCTGTCAGTTTCAGCCAAACACATTTAGCTCTATGTGTGCATTTGTGTCAGGTAGAATATGGGTTTACAGCCTATGGATGTCTCTCAACAGTTACGATGTTTGAAGTTTTACTCAAGGTTCCTTCCTTGGTGTTCCTTCCTCTGGTAAGGTTCCAGAATTGGGTAAATATTAGGCCAAGGAGATGAAAAAGACCAGAGGCCACTATGAACACACAAAATGGGGCCAGATCCTGGGATAAAGGCAGCTTAGCTGTCAGTATACTATATAGAATCCTGACCTTCATTCTCTCCTCTGACATCTACTAGACTTTAGGCAACAAGGATGTGGAGTCAATTTCAAATAAACCCTGAGGGTGCTTTAATACTTTTGATAGACAGAGACACAGAAAACTGTCAATCATGGATGCTTTATCTGCTTCCCAAAACAAAAAGATGACCAAAACAAAACTTAAGCAGACGAAGTCCAGTTCCTTCTTTTCTGTTTTTCTCAATAGTTTTATAATGTTTATAACTGTGTCAATGGTATATTAATTCACAGTATCTGTTAGTTTATCACTAAGAAATAAGCATAAAAATGAATTATACAGTAATGTTTTTTAATTTATTTTAGTGTAAAATGAATGAATGAATGAATGAATGCCTTGCTGTCTAGAGCAATGCTATAATTGAGCTCCAATTAGGATGAAAAAGAAATCAAAATAAATTCTCGTTGATATCAGATTTATCCAAGTTTTCCGGAGCTTGTATCTAACCCAGGTTTTCACCATGGTCAGATCACCCAATATGGATGTTAAAACCTGAGACATCGTTTGTTCTGATTTAAGTAGCTCAATACAACTGACAACATGTTTCTGATAGTAACCCAGACAAAGAATGCAACATTACAAAAGATTCCATTTCCTTGAGTAATGGAAATATTCAGTCTGTCATCACCTGTTATGAACCATCTCAGGCCTATCAGAGAGTCTGCACAATTGATTTGTCAACTGTGTTACAGTATGAACCAGGATAGAATTTACAGCATTGTAAATCACTGAAAAGACTCACAGGAGGTCTTACATCATACTGTTGGCCAATCATTTTGTCTAAGCTGAATTGTACCATGACAGCCAATTCATCTGTAAAGCGAGGGAGGGTTAATATTCTAATAAAATGTAATTCTATTGAAACACTAGCCAAGTGGATACAGTTTGGAAGATATTACTCTCCCGTTATGCTTTCCTCTAGGGCATTATTCATTTGAGGTCAAGGAAGAATTTTACGGTACATGGAACAAAATAACATAGAGATCCATAGTGAAGATATGGTGAAATGCACACCTGTTTTTAAGCATTAAATCTTCTGTAGATTCAAGACAGAATGTTGGTTTCAGAACATTTGTGGATCACTTCTTCTGCTACCACCTCAATCAGTAGTCTCACAAGAGTCCATATCCTTTTTGAAAGTTTGTTGGCTAATAGCTACATTCAGTTATAGGGGGAAGAGTGAGGGTAGGGTCAAAGATCTCATTTCCCCCCATTGATTAATAGTTTGATTATGTGCTAAGGTGCATGCAGTATGTGCATGCATAATTGACCTGGCTTTGTTTCACAGTGCCATAAAGAGATTCCTGTCTGCTGATTGCATGAACACCATTATGTACTGTACACGTTTGTGTAATCATTGCTCACAAGAGAGCCGAAGCCTGCAGTTTCAGGTAATTTTTTTCATGTCCAAAACATGTATAGAGAGAGTTCACTTGAAGTAATAGCACATCCAATAAAACTTTTGTCAACACACCTTCATATCCTTCCAAACTTGGATGACTTTTTTTTCTTCTATACAACATAATATAATTTTTTTTAAAGAATCCTTAAGCTGTAACATTAGACCCCATTGACTCTCATTATGTGGACAATAAAACACTGAGATCTGTTGTGTTCTACAGAAGAAAGAAAGTCATACAGTGAGTCGAATTTTAATTTGTGCATGAACTATTCCATCTCCTAAAGGAAAAGGAGATGGACAGGGTCTATGTAGGTCATTATTTCAAAATCTGAGTGATAGTGCCAAACGTTGCTGTGTGAAACTTGCACAAATCTCTTCTTTCAGGGCTTTGCTGGAAAGCAATTTGGTTTAAGGGCAAACAAATAAATAAAGTCAAAGGAAGATTTCTTCCACTCCAAGTTTGGCTCGCTTTGTTGTTGACAGCCTTCCATGACTGTGGAAATATTCTTAATCCTATTATTATATGAACCTTGTGTAATCAAATGGAAACAAATATGCTGCCTTTGTATTTGGGATAGTGATACATCATGGTTACATTCAGGGATAATTATCTCCTGTGGAATAAAGCCATTATGTGCCGTAATGCAGATGGCCTTAATTCTCCTCTGTTTAGAATACCACAGACAGATAATAGCAAACAAGTCCAGGCCTCTCTATAAAACACAGACTTAATGAAGCCTCAGAACTCCTGTCTTTCGGACTAATGTGAGGGAGATAAACAAGGTGAAAATGCTGTGCTTCACTCTGTGGCGCCGGGTACTGGAAAAAGTGGCGTGTTTTAGACTTGAGGAAGGGATGTGGAGGCATAAATACTCTCCTGTCCTTCTCCCCCACTAAGCAGAAGACCATTGCCATGTCTTTGAGCAGATAAGAATCAGCAAACATATGGGCTGAGACTCAATCAGAGAGATCATAAAGCACTTCCTCACTATTATATCTAGAGTCTGGTTTTGTCCTCCCCCGACACAGTTCAAAGACGCTTGGGTAGAGAAAAGACACTTCACAAATAAGCACATCTTGAGGAGAGTTTGCTTGAGGTGCATACCAGCAAAAAAACCCCTTGAACTATGGCTTTGGTCCACCGTCTGTGCGCTGACCTACAGAAAATGGTTTAATTGCAGCACTGTTGACCCTGCACTGACCCACTTCCTTCTCAGATACAAAACATCCCAATTAGAAGAGCTACAACCTTGGAATTATCAGGGGAGGCTTTATGGTGAATAATTAAACCTCAAGCACAGTGCAGTGGTGCAGATGTTTTCGATGAAGATTAATTAGATTGGCACACCATTAATTATGTTTTGGTTGAAAGCTTCATTCTTTTACCTCGTGAAATTTCCTAAAATGTTCCCAGTAGTAGCATAAGAACTATAAGTTGATGCAGTGGATTTTTGATTTTTATTTAAAAAAAACAAAACAAAACATTTTTAACCCGTAAGGCACTTTTCCAATTCAGTTCCGAGACATCATTAATAAATACAAGGAGACAAGCTGAGGAAATACTGAAGTTATATTTAGCTATGCTGTGTATGGGAAATAAGGCTCAACGCCCTCATTTAGATCTTGTGACTTAAAAAATGAAAGGGATTTAGTAAAGAGAGAGGAATTTTGCCACCTAAAAGAGGTTATCTTTGGCATGGACTCTTCTTAAAACAACATCTCACCGACGCTCAATCTGAGATGGGAGCTCTTGGATAAGAAGCAAGCTTAAAGACAAAAGAAAAGCAAATAAATGTGAAGTCTCATACCTGTTTTGACCTGTATTGTGGCTAGCTGGACCTGTTCCAGATTCAATTAGAGATTAACTGGGTCCCTAAGCCTCTGCCAGGGATCCCTGAATCCATCTAAGGGAGCTGACCAGGGTAAAGCAACATAGAGGTCAAGCTACACTCTGGGTAATTTTATGGCTATTTGGTGGAAATCAAACTCTACAGCTGTCCCTCAGAGCAGAGCTCATATTCTTTTAGACAGCCATGGGAAAAGTAGCCTACACTGGTAGATAATCCGAACCACACTTTGATAAACCATAAGATTGTTATAAATTAAAAACATTTCTATATTTCAGTTGTGAGAGTTCATTGAGTTAAATTTCAAGCATCAAAATCAAAACAGACAAATCTCTTTTCTTCATCTAAAATATTTCACTGTAGAAGAAGCATAGCAAAATACTATTTATGCAACAATTCCGGTCCCTGAATTTGGCGTTTGTATAGAGTTCTGATCACAGTCCAACAGCACTTCACTTTTTGTATCACTCCTTTTGTCTTTGTCCATTTTAGACCATCTGTTCATTAGTGGTGGGAAATTACATCGACATGCCAGTAGGTGGCAACAAGTGACAGTCCCTTTCACACATAAAGTCTTTACTAGCAAATTACCTATAAAGAGATTATGCATGAACAGGACCTTTTCAAAAATACCAGTAAATCAGTTCTGGCAATTTCCTGGCATAGTGTGTGAACAAAGAATGAAGATTACATTCATGAGCATGTACGAGATCAGAAAGCGCTGACGTAAGAACTTTACTTTGGGCCAATCATAAAGCTCTGTCAGAGGTGTTTACTGTGAGCTCTGCTGTATTTAATTGTTTTCTATGTAAATATGCACTAAACATCTGACCATTGCGCTGTTGCTCATGTTTTTAAGAGCAAAAACTTATGCCTGTCCCTCAGAAGTAAAACATAAATAAATAAATAAATAAATAAAATTAAACTAAAGTGCTTTCTCTCATCTGGTGGATGAAGAAAACGGCTCAGCATTTAAAGGTCATATCCGATTATTGACATTAGAGAGCTTTCCGGTATTTTGGTACTGATGTGTGAATGGTGTCTTACTGGGAAAAAAGACAGAACACTGTTGCTTGTGTGAACAGCACATTTGTGCATTTTAAGGTATTTTTATGGTAATATACCAGGACTGCTGTGTGAAAGGGACTACTGTCCTTGTGAGTGAGTGAGTCAAGACATTAGATAGATGTCTACTGCGTAGTCTAATGTGAACATTGAGGGTGCATAACTGTCACAAATGGGGTTAACATTAGCACCCAAAATCAGGAATGGTACACCCTGTGGCACGTGTCAAACTCCGCTCCTGGAGGGTCACTGTCCTTGCAGAGTTTAGCTTCAACCAGCTCCAAAACATCTGCTTAGAGGTTTCTAGTATACTGAATACCTTGATTAGCTGGTTCAGGTTCATTAGGGTTGGAGTTAAACTGCAGGACAGTGGCCCTTCAGGAACTAAGTTTGAGTATGTCATGGCCAATATGCTTTTGGCAACGTACTTCTTCATTCTTCTCTCAAGGGTAAACAAGTTCAAAATAACTGAGCAACAGTATAGGCCTACTGTTTGCGGACATTACAACCACCACCATGCTGCTATGTGCGGTAGATGAGTATTTAAAAATTGCTGTGGGCAATACTTTCAGCATCGGATTTGTTAGATTATATTTTTTATTTGTATTTTGTCTTAACGCCTTAATTTATTATACCTCTATAACACCTTAATTTCCCTTTTGGGGATTAATAAAGTCGTGTTGTATTGTAATAACACAAAAAAACAAATGATTAAAATGACCAAAAAAGAGCATTTTATCATATGGATGTGAATGTTTGTACTAGCTCTGCATTTCAGTTTGTGTCAGACTGAGAGAAGGAAATGAACCTGATTTCCACGTCAAAGAGCGTGGTCCCCCAGAGCATCATGTATTCGTCAACCAATGGCAGTTTGACAGTGTTTCACAGCTGGTGTTTATTTATAAAACTCTGTGTATGGCCATGTTCATGAAAATGAACACTTTTTACAAGTCAGAATATAGAAGTTACAGTAACATGACGTGACATGAACGCAATGCACTGTAAGTTTTATTTGGAACTATTTTTATTGTCAGAGCAAAATTAGACAGCATAACTGGCAATATTCTGTATAAAATATATGATACTCATTATGTTCTATAACATAATGAATGTAATGAATATAACAATAGTTATAATTACCTGCGATAAAATGCCGCTGTAATCACAATCATGCTCATAGTAGTAACAACAGATCTTATGCTCATGTAATATTGCTCATTTATATTCAGTTGTAAATGTTATGCTTTCTTTTTTGATAACAGGCCAAATTACACTGATCAGTCTTGTAAAAAATCAGTGTTGTGAAAAATGTGTTGTGCAAAAGCATGGCTGAGCTCCAAATGTTCTTGATCTGATGAAGACCACAGATCTCACAAGGCTGTGTGACACATGTATAACTCTGGTTTCCAGTGACATCATAAACCAGTAATGTCTGTCACACTAGCCCCTCTCCATACCAGAAAAAGCCCAAAACCTGTTAAAAGTAAAGTCACAGTCACACTACCACCACCATAAATGTCACAGAGAATGTATTAAGGCTCCAAATGAAACCAAGAAAAATAAAAGAAGACCACTAGGAGCCCTTAATCCATCTAGCAAATACTTCTAAGAACAATAGTAAGCCCAAAGCCAAGCAGATACTGTTAGAGTGTACCGTCACAGGATTGTGTACACTACATCAATGTATACCTCCATCCTGGACATTAAATATGGTAAAAGACCTTGAAAATTTGCATTAGGTAGGCAAACAGCACATTCATTTACAATCCAATGGTGTTTAGTGAATAATGCCTTTAACCCAAGATACTGCAAGCGAGAATAATCTTTTGTTTACATCGGTGGGCTTTTCTCTCTCTTGCTGAGAGGGCGCAGAAACTTCAGTAATCTGCTTTTAATCTGACCACATCTTCCTGTTTGGAAAGACAGTCTTCCACTCTCCCATTCTGTGGTGAATGATGTTGATGGATATGATCTTTCTCTTTCTTACTGTCCTCTTCGTTCGACCCATTTCCTCTCCCACTTATAGAAATTCCTTTAACTCTATTGGCCAATTCTAAATGATTATGTTCTGCTGTTATCGTATACTCGATTAAAAAGTCAAGCACCACTTTGTGGGACTGTGGGAAAGAAACTATTCTCAGACTGAAATATCTGGTGTTTTATTGTGGCAGTGCTGCTTAGGGTTAGACTAAAATACAGCCTGTATGTTTATTAATAATTTAACAATTTGAATGAAGTAATAGACTCAAATTTATACTCATTGTGTCCTTCTGTTTTTAGTTTTAATGTAAACCTTCTGGAAACTATTTTGGAAGTCATAAATGAAGAAATGACTGGCACTTCTTTGAAATCACACTCCACCCATGACCTCAAAAAAAAAAAAAGAAAAAGAAAAAAAAAAGAGTCTATTTTAGGTACATGCTGGGCGAATATGTCGAAACTAGCCACATCTGTATGGATGCCAGCATTCAAACAAAGTCAGTCTATGGTCACTCCTAATGCTGGTGTTAAAATGGGCAGTGGGCTTCTAAAACAGAGGTGAGGGATCAAACATAGGGAAATTACGAACAATACCACCCTGCTCTTTCATTTTCTCACGCACTCCAACTGGGCGCACTGCAGCTAAACAGAGACATGGCTCAACTGGGAATTCCTGCCTCATTGTCCTTGGCAATCTTTTCAGTAAAGAAACCCTTTAGTTGAACAAATAAACATGAAAAAAAGTCTCAGAGATCAACGTTTTTGATATGAGGACTTGACCATCAGGTACTGTGTAATTGGATGGAAAGCATATGCCCCAGTGCTGGGGCTTTCAAACTTGGGAACACCAAATATGAGGATGCCTTCTTAAGATATAAAAGTTGTTATATATTTTACACATACTGTATAACTGGTCACTGGTATGGATACAAAATCCTGTTTATACTGTGTATAGTAAGCGTGATATAATTTATAAAAAAAAAAAAAAAAAAATGCATTAAATAATTGACTTTTATATTGTCATTGTTCCTAAGCCAAAATTATTAAAATGATATCTGGAAAATATTTACTTTATAGTAAGTTAATGGCGTATCTGTCACAGTTATGTTCAGTTTGTTTGCCTGCATGCACCTGTGACAGATGACCGGACCACCAAGTGTATATGCAACGAGGTTTGTTCGGTTTTTTACTTACACCGAACAGTTTCGTCATCTTGCCATCATCTCTTCCTTCTATGACGAGACCCTGAAGTCGTTGTTCTGGATCGGGGACAACTACCACCACCCTATAGACCTCCCAGACATCCCAGGCTGTCATCAGGTGTCTGGAGAGCGTCCTGCCCGTTCCCAGAGCACAACCAGACCCAGAACCGGGTTTCCACCTTCGACTGCTGAGAATTTGCGGAAGCCCCCCACAGACGTAGAGGGACCACCTGCTGCGACGAGTGAGCCAGAGCCCGAGAACAAGAGGACAGCACTTACCATTGCTCTGGAAGAGGTTCCCCAGAGTGAGTCTGACCAGGGGTGTGAGCCTGAGACACCAGCGGCCGAGGGAACAGAAACAGAGGACTGGCTGATAGACTTCAGTGAGGAGGTATTGATTCCCACCCTATTCCACCCAGTACCTGATTCATTCGAAAAACTTTATAGACTGCAATTTTTTCTGTTAAGCCTTCATCATCGCTGCTTCCAGACAACATTATGGACTATTTGGACTGTGATTTATTAATTTCATCGACCTGCATGGACTGTGTCATTCTCACTGTGGTCCTGTCCGTCACAGCAAAGTTCAGCCAGTCCTCTAGCCCAGCTGCTGCCGGAGGTTAACAGCCCAGTGCAAGAGGATCCTGCGGCTCTGCCTCCGGCCTCTGATCCCTTCGCTCCATCTCGGCCCGTAGACCTGTCAGCTCTGCCTTGGCTCCTCTCACCTTCGGCTCCACCAGAGACCATCGGCCTTGCGGCTCCCTTGTCCCACCGGTCCCTTGGTCAGTCATCACTCTACTTCCATCACGGCCTTACAGGCTGTCCACCCCTATGGCTGCAGCAGCTTCCTCCTTCCCTTCGGCATCGCCTCTGTCCTCTGTCACAACGGCTCCACCTCATCCCTCGGGTACTCTGGCTCCGCCTCCGACGCTCGTCACCGCGGCATCGCCTGGGTCTCTATTGTCAGCGATGTCGCTCAGTTCCATCAGCCCTCCATCTGCGCCTATGGATCCATCAGCCTCAACTCCTGCGGTCGTCCCCCAGATGTTGGCAGCCACAGCAACATCTTGGCTCCTCCCTAATAATTTAAGTAGCTTTAAAAAAATTAAATAATAATAATTACTGGTGTGCATCTTGAGACAAAACAATGGGACTGATATATTTTAAGATATGTCAGTTAAAACAGCTCAAACATGCATTTTAGTCTGGGACTATAGGCTTAAGCCTTGTCTGTGAAACTGGGGGTTATACATGTAAACTCAAAGAGAAACGCTTTCAGTTAATTTTTATTAATTTGTATAACACTTTTCACAATAAATATTGTTCGAAAGCAGCTTTAGAGATATTATTGCCCACCATGAAAGCTAAAAGTGAAAGTAGAGAAGAAAACATCTTACAAAGATACTGCGCAAGTACAAAATATTCTTGGCAATATGTATATTGAAAGGAAAGTGTAATTTTTTCCCCAAAAACTATATGCAGAATTTGTTTGCTGTTAACAAATGATTGTAAATAGAAAAAGGGTTTATCTCATGATTTCTGACAATTCTTTATAAGTAATAAAAAAAAAAGTAAAAAAAAAAAAGTGATTGTAACTGCAAATGTAACCAGATTTCTTCCAAACCCAGTTTTATTCACTAAAAGACAAGTATAGACTTGAACACCTGCAGATTTTTATGTGGCCCACTGGCATGTCTTGTCGGGGTCTTTTGCTTTCAACTTTATCTGGAAGAAACCTAACAGTTCTAGTCCCAGAAGGTTCTCATTAGTCTATCTTCCAGCGGGAAGATTTGAGTATTATAGGTGATGAGAGAAGCCTGCATGTGTTCCGTCTGCCTGTGGAAACCACAAGAACAATGATTAATCTAGACAGAGATTTATAGAGTGTACAACCAAGGTCCCTGTCTGGACATCTTCCTTCACACATTCCTCCATTCTGTGACTCCCGACACATGTGTCTTTTCTCAGGAGCACGAAAAAGTATAGCTTTAATTATTTTTTATCTCTGACAAATTTGTGGCCGTTCAGAGTGGAGGCGGTCAGAGACATAGTCACATGGCACCAGAATAGTGTGATTTAAAGCATGTATAGGGCTCTAATAAGTTTTCTCAGAACAACAATGAAGATTTTGACTTCAGAGAATTTGATGTACATTGTTAAAATGTGTCATATTTTTCTTTAACTTTATAAGATTAAATTGTAGCAGATTTTTTGGCTAAAAGTTCACTGATCAACAGCTGTCAGGAGGTGAGAGAAAATCTTAGCAGCAATAGGAAGCTGACCTTTGCTGACCTGGTCTGAACTTAGTGAGATAACACTTAACCCTCTCTTTGCCAAAATGAGTAGATCACCAGCTTTGAGAAACTGTTGGAATAACATAACAAGCAGCTCATATCATATCACTCATATCAAACAGCTCATTCAAGGAAAGAAACCATTAGAATAGCTTCTTGTTTTGGAATTATTTTTAGGTTTCATGTCTTGCCAGTTACGAGAAGGATCATTGCACATTACATTTTATAAGTACGCTAGTTATTAATAATGTTTTTGCTGGCATTTCAATTTCTTAAAGCGTGGGAAAATTTATATCAGCGTTGTTGTTGACTGTGCCATTGTACCAAACACACTGCCTTATTTATGGCCATTTGACATCCTCTGAGTGGCGGAAGTTAAACACACAGTCAAGAACAGGAACGTCGTCTGCACGCCATGTCGTATCTGGCACATTTGACATGGCACGGAATTCTGCACCACGGCCTTACAGAGTGAATCACGTCAGAATAGGCTTGCTACAAGTCATTCAAATCATTGTGTCTCTCGTACACACAGCCACAATGAACTCATATTGTAGACTTGTGGACACAAAGATGGTTCTGTTGATAGGGGTCAAACTGGCTCCAGTCAGGAAATGTACATTCATCTGTTATCTTTGATTGTGGCCCCAAAACAAATAATTGGTCTCCAGTGATCACATACACTGTAGGAAACACTTTTGTTGGAGAGGCGACACATTCTCACAGACATAAGAACTGCGTGCATTATGGTTGCGACTTTAAATCTGCTCACTCACATGGCATAGACTGAACCAATAATTTAAAATTTGAACTAAAGCAAAAGTGAAAAGAGCTTGTCTGAGACAGTTTGTAAATGAGGTGTTGAAAAAAATTGGTATATTATGCCATCTAGTGGATACTTTTTAGTCTTTAAAATACAGATAAAACTCAGAGCCTTTTCACATTAAATGTTCACTTATTTTTTATTTGTCAGCTAAATATGTTAGTAATAGTAACAAATAGATATTAATGTAAATTAAAAGACATTTATGTATTTATACTTACATATATATATATATATATATATATATATATATATATATATATATATATATATATCATTTTTATTTTTATATATATACTATATATATATTAACATTTACAAATATGTTTTTTAAATAATATTTTTTATTTATTCGTTTTCTGAAAGTCCACTACACTTTAATTTCCACCACATGTGCATGTGTTGTGTTTAATGAAAATGACAGCAGTGAAAATAATCATTTTTCTTGTTTGAGAGCGTTCATTTATTTTTGTTTAATTAGAGAGGAAAAGCTTTATATTTGATCTCTTTCCTCACATTGTGCTAATTGTATTGATTGCGATAACACAGATGTCACTTTGAAGATTTTTTAGAATAACCCATGACAAGAAAATGATCTGGTGATTTGATCCAGTCTCTGTCATTTATTCCTCACGTTGAACCAAGATAGTGTCTTCCAGGAACATGCGTCACTGCCAAAACACACACAAAATATTAAAACAACCCACAAACATCCATTTGAAGTCATTTGAACAGTATACATACATATTTTAAAATTCACTTTTAAGAGTTGTGTCCATGAGTTGCATAAGTGTCTCTGCAGGTGTCAGTTTGCATCTGGCTCCCACACTTGTTTATATTTACATGGATGATATACATGGTGACAGGGCCAACAAACTGTCCTCGATTACTTTTCATAAAGGTTACACAAAGCTCTAGATTTGGGATGTCAAACTCAGTTACTGACCAATTTGCTGCCCTATTTACCTGATGCTCTTTGCATCTCAGCCAATTCCACCACTGATCAATGTGTTCACTCACACAGAAACTGCATAGCTTTATTTCTTGATATAGGTTGTATCTAAATATGTATACAGTGTGTGTGTGTGTGTGTGTCTATATCAAGCGGCAACCTCCCCGTCTCTCTCTTGAAACCAATACGGAAGTGAGTTAAACTGCAATTCATTGACTGGCCGCTTGGCCTGGCTGCAGAAGTGAGTCAAATCTGTATCTCCCTCATGTTCAAATTACCAACTTTACAGCAGAAAAAAATATGTTTACAGCCTGGATCTCTATGTGGCTTTGGTCTATACAGCTAATTTTGCCCTTCATAACAACTGTGAGGGGGGTGAATTATTTTATAACTCGTCCGTTTAGTTGATTAATATTTAAATTTAAGGGTGTGGCCAGTGGCCACTTGAGTGACAGATGGATTGCCGCTGTCAGTGCTAGCCGTTTGTCTGCTGTTACTAGCCGTCACTTCACCTCAGCAAATGTTGCTGCTGAACTTGCCATCTCTGCAGTGTTTGTGCTTTTTTTCGGGATTAATTCATACAATTTAATACTTGGGTACAAAGCCCACGTCTTTGGATTCCGTCGTTATCGTTCGAGAGAACAACCAGCGCTGTATTTCAGTTGTTTTCCTCCGTGAACCTGCACTAATGGATGTCTGACAATTTCGTTGCTTTTTGGGGTTTTCAAATTTAAAACGTCAATAAATACTCGTTCGTTCTGCTCCCATGGAACAGATGGATTATAATATGCTTGTTTCATCAGATGAAATCCTGCAGGCGTCGGCGCTTTCTCCGTCCATGCAATAAATGCACATGAATGAGCGCGGATTTTCTAGCGCATTTACCTGAACTTCAAAGGCAATATATCTATGGTTTAACCCATTTGAGAGACGGCCAAAATCAGAATTTAAAATGGACTGAATAAGCTCTCTACGAACTTGAGCGATGCCGCGCTGACGGACCATGAAAGAGTGACGGACATGTATGCACATAAATCACTGTCACACACAAACACTCTCGAAGTAATACACAGTCTCAGCCATGCCTTTTAACTATTATAATATTTCGAAGGGCAAAAATAGGAACGTTTAATTGGCTTTACATCATCAGCTAACTCGATCACGTCGAGCTAGGTGATTTCAGATAGCCAGGTCAGCTCCACTCACGCCCCGCCTGTTTGCCTATTTTCTGTTATCCGGGAGTGACGCAAGGCCAAGATGGCGACGGCCGGCTCCGCCCACTTTAGGCTTCAAAAATGCTCTTCAGAAACCTACGGGTGACGTCACGGACACTACGTCCATATTTTTTTACAGTCTATGGTCTATATATATATATATATATATATATAATTTTAAATTATCTTTTATTTAATTTCAGTTTAAGTTTTTGTAATTTTTTTTTTGTTAAGTGCTTTTGACAATTTTAATAGCTTTTTAGCTTATTTAAGTTTAAAATAATATATAACTTCTAACTTTTTATTTCAGGTAGTTGCCAAGATAATATTTCAAAGTTTTTCTTTTAGATTTTATTTAATGTTATCAATTAGCAAAAACAATTTTTAACAATGTTAGTTACAATGTTAGAACAAGAACAAGAACAACAAAAACAACAACAACAACACTGATTTGTTTTTCTACATGTTGTTTGCACCACAGGAATTGTGTTGGTCATTTCACATGACGTTGATTTGGTGGACAGTGGTTTTCAAATACTAATGCCAGGACACAATTAAGGACTAGCTGAAACATTCTAAGACTGAACTGAACACTTACTGTTTCCAATGACTGGGGCAGATTTTAAACACCAACTGAACGCAACTGTCTCTGACTCTGCGCGTTTGGGCATGGTCAGTCCTAAGTATCAAATTAGATTCATAATCAGCCTTACAGTCGTTAAATGTGTCCCCGGCTTAACAAGCAGTGAAGCAGCATATACAGTTGAAAATACATTGACCACTTATAATAATTAAACACTTAACATACTGTATATTGTACATGTTTTTGTCACTTGAAAACATAAAAAATTTTATCGATAATTTTTTTTGCTCCAAATAACCTTTGATGGGCACATACTGGTCTGAACATGTTGTTTCAGTGCATATGTGCGTGAGATGATTCTGCAACACTACATACTGTACATAAATATGCTTTACATATGTACTGCAGTGTCCACCTGTTGTTTTGGAGGGGAGGGGACAATGACACCTTCAGCGTGATATTGCTCAAGATGACGAGGGGTGGCATGGCTGTCGACCATATGACTTTTGTTTGTTTACAAATTCACTGTGCTGAGGTTGTGAAATCTGTCATCTTGAACTGCCTATGCACACCAACCATCTGATCTCTCTTCTAGAACCATACAGACGAATGTTGGTGGCAAGCGTCCATCAGTACTACATCAGGGGTGAAGGACAATAGAGCTTAAAACAGTTTATGTGGTACACAACTCACCCCTTGCTCAATTGTCCTAAAAATCCTCCTGACCTGCCATGTTGTTGTGCAGTCAGGAAAGGTCTGGATGTCTACATGCCAACAGCTATCACATGGGTCTTGTTTGGCCTGACTTTGTGATTCGCCTACACATTTCTACTGCAGATGGAGAGTTTGGAAAGGGAGGGGGTCGTGTTGCTAAGTTTGGCATGTGACTTGTTCTTTAGTGGGTTGTGTTGGAGGGCAGCATGTTTTTTCGAATCAAGCCGCACAAACAAGTGGTGGGAGCAATCTTGTCACAGCCGCCTCACAGATCAAGTGTCACAGGCAGCTGGACAGTATATAAGCCCTGAGTGCGTTCTGCCTCGACAGATCAAATAAGCCTCAGTAAAGGAAGAAGCAACCAGAAAAGCTCAAGCTCAACCAAAAGGCAAAGCAGTGAAGGTTATAAGGACTTTACCTCAAACAACAGAAATGGACATCAGAACGGGTCAAATAGTCCGGGCTCCGAGTCCCATGGAGAGCCTAGAGAAGCAGCTGAGCTGCCCCATCTGCCTGGACATGTTCACAAAGCCAGTTGTCATTCTACCATGCCAGCATAATCTGTGCCGCGGCTGCGCCAGTGACCTCTACGACTCCAAAAACCCATACCACTACTCTGGAGGTATCTTCAGATGCCCTACCTGCCGCTTTGAGGTGGTTCTGGACCGCCACGGTGTCTATGGTCTTCAGAGGAACCTTCTGGTGGAGAACATCATTGACATCTACAAGCAGCAGTTGGAGAAAGGAGGTAATGCCCTTGAACCCCCATTGAAAACCAAAGAAACAAAAGAGCCTATGTGCGAGGTACACGAAGATGAAAAAATTAACATCTACTGCATAACCTGCCAGACACCCACCTGCTCCATGTGCAAGGTATTCGGTCAGCACAAGGACTGTGAGGTTTCCACTCTAAAAGTTGTTTATGAAGCACAGAAGTCTGAACTTCAAAATGCAATCGACCTTCTAGGCGCCAGCAACAGCTGCCTAAAGGCGATGTTAACGCAGATGGAGGAAAACAGCAAAATGGTGGAAGCAAACAGCCAAGTGCAGAAGCAGAAGCTTGGGGAAAAGTTTGACCTACTCTATGCCATCCTAGAAGACCGCAAGACCCACCTCCTAGAGAAGATCGCTCAAGAACAGGATGAGAAGGTAGCTGTGGTGCGATCTCTAGTTCAGCAGTACAATGAACACCTGCAGGCCAGCATCAAGCTGATGGATAAAGCCTCCCAGACAATAGACAACAGCAATACAGCAGAGTTCCTCATCGCTGCTAAGCAGCTTATCACTGAAGCCAAGGATACATCCAAAAACTCACAACTAGAGAGGCCAGAGCCAGGCTTTGAGAGTATGGACCACTTCACGCTCTTCACTGAAGACGCAGAGGTCATGCTTGCAAAACTGGACTTTGGAGTCAGTGGCAATGATGATGAGGAAGAGGAAGAGGAAGAGGAAGAGGAAGAGGAAGAAGAGGAATAAGCAATGATAGACTTTAGAAAAAAGACTTTGTGGGGAAAAAGAGATGACAGCAGATACAAACCTCAGTCATAAGGACAATAATCTAGCTGCTTTTGATAACTGTGAGACAAGGGAAGTGCAATCTTAAAGCAGTTTTAGTACAAATTGTACAAATTGCACCATTTGTAATGTCTTTTCCACTTGATTTTTGTACTTTTTTTATTAATATGGATGTTAATATTTAATTATGTTTTTTATATTTTTATTAGAATGTAGAAGTTTATGTTTTGTTTGCTAAATTAAAGCTAGATTACATGCTGTAGAATACAGCTCTGCCAATTTACTTTAGAGTGTCATGTGAGATCCAAATGTTTGAATACTTGAAATATTAAATGCACTTGACTGATGAACTGCAATGTAATGTCCATTTTCATTGGATAATTTGGTGGAAATAAAAGGACTTACAAGAAAAAGTGTCACTTATTTAAATTATTCATTTGTTGAAGTGCACACACCTTCAGATGACCTTAAAATTCTTAACATTTGACCCCTTTTAACTGTGTGGCTATATCTGCATTCTCTCCAACCTATCCTTGTGAGGCATTGAGCTACACAGTTGGAGTGGGTGGTTATTTTAGCTTGGTGAGAATGAGAGAAGCCGCATGACTCCAGGAATAGACTCACAGTAGGATGCAGGCCTCATATTTCCAACCCTGACAATTACAGCTGCTGGTAGGCATGTTTGACAAAGTTATGGGCCAGAGGTTAACACTGACTCTTCTATCAACCACAAAAACAGTTGCTATGGCCCTAAAACAAACCCTAACAGAGGATTTGAATAACAATGTTGTACATGTCAAGCAACCAGTAAACAGCCATTAAAATGAATGCCATTCAAGGTTATATATAAGCTAGCTTTAGTGAGTGAACAATACCTTATTTTATCAGGATTGAAAAATAAACTATAAATATTAAATTACTATTACATTTCCCTTAAAAATAAAAGCACTGAGACTGGAGAGATAAACCATGTCAACACATCTACACAGCATTTAGATGTTAAACTTAACTATTGCTTGTCAAACAATCATTTAAATGACAACGGCAATACTGCAAACCTTTCCACATAACTCTTTTTTTGATTGTTCTTTTTATTGTATTAATGATTATTAAAATGTAGTTGTACTCTACATTTAAATATTCAAACTTTAATTCACAAATTTGTCAAAATATAAAACAAAAATATTTTTCAATACATGTTTTGTAGAACCAGTCAAACTAATCTAAACATGTCATTCTTCTACTTGTACCTGGCTATGAACCCAGTGCCCTGTGGGCAAGATCCAGCATGCTGAACTACAATATGAGGACTGGCTTACCCCATTGGCTTACTCAGCATACTTTAATATGTCCATTAACAAATTCAGACTCAAATCTTTACATTTAACTATTACAGAGACATATATACATTTATAGAGACATATAGAAAACAAAAACTTAAGCGACAATAACAATTATGTGCCCATTTAAGAGAAAAATGTGGTATTGAACAAAAGAATCAGCTGTTTACAGGGTTGACCTGTTGATTTAAAATTCTCAAAGAATATTGGTCTGAGCTGTTGTGAATAGTATCGTGCATGTCTGTCATGTATATTTATCTGTTTAGTTTGAGGCTCAGCTTTCCTGTTTCTAAAATGCTGGAGCTGAAGTACACACTGGCACGGGATGAAGTGTGTGCACGTGTGTATCAATACCTTCTTGGTCCAGAAACTAATTTAAAAATGTTCCTCCAAGATTTGCCATAAAGACATGAATAATTCATACAACTATAATTTTTAAGTACTATAATTATATTCTATTTATAATTGTAGTTTATTTATTAAATTCTATTTCTAATTATAATCTTTTTAAGTAATATAAATATACATTATTTTCCATTAGGAAATGAGCCACAGGCAATACTTTAACTCCAGCATGAAACAATTTTGCCCACATTAAAGTGATTTCTATTATGGCTCCGTTTACAGCTTTCCTTTTACAGTGTCAGTCTCATACTTTTCCATTTAACCACATTTATTCTTGAGAAACTCTTTAGATCATTTTAGTTCCCACTTTACAGCTCATCAGTGAAACACTCAACCAGTGTGTGCAAAGATCCATTTGGTACATTTGAAAAGTCACTGAAAGCTCAGCAATGCTTCCCTAAATAAGAGCAGGACTTCCCCTAGCCATCACCTAAAGCAAGGGCAGTGCATAGGAGCTAATTTTAGAGTATTGAATCAGCCTGCCCTTAGTCTAGACCCAATGCACTAAAGGGCAACTCTCATTCAACCTCCTACCCTACAGCATGAATTAGGACAAATCTTTTACCTGAACCACAGCCCTAGAGATGGGCTTTTCTGTTGATCACTAAGGTAGAGACAGTTCCAGACCAGGGAATGCATTGTTTAGCTATTAAATTCCAGGAGAGAATTTGCTGTGTCATTTTGCACAAGACATGACACATTACTGACTGCGCTATGGTGTGTAAAATTATCCCAGATTCATTTTTAGCCACCTCAGACATTGCCTGTAGATGGGCGTACAGTAAATAGAAACTTTCACTCTGTCATCTTGCCATATGCCTCATAAGCTCTACTGTAATGTGGAAGTCAAAAGGTTGAACATGGCAGGTGGCAAATTCTATCCTTGCAGTTTTCCCAATGTAAGAAATGCATTTACTGTATGTACAAGGAAACGTGATGTTGTGCTGAATATCAACATGTCTGTCATTCGACTTTTATACTGTACAAAAGTTCATTATACAAGTTATTCATATACAGTAACTTATATTTCAGGTAAAAACTGGCCAGTTAGTTTATATACTATAGGGTTGTCACGGTACCAAAATTCCAGTAGTCAGTACCAATAACAGTAACATTTCAGTTCCCTTTCGTGGTCACTACGAGTTACGTCAGTGACGACAAAATGGGGGTTTCGCATAGAAAGCCTATCACCTTCGAGATATAGAAAACAAGCCAATGGCAATGGAAATGCCTTGGGTCTGCGGGTTTTGCATGCATAACTCCGCCCCACCTCGTGGGTATATAAGGAAGTATGCCGGCATAGCGCAGTATGTTTTCGCTTCGGAGCCAAGATCATCTCTTCACTCCACAAGCCATTCCTGAGTTTTTTCATCCTCTTTCTCAGCACTCTTCGAGAGGAGCGACTCTCCGATGTTGGTGTGACGGCGATTTCAGTGAGTTCACATTGCCTGCTGATCTGTGCAGTGATCTGCCAGTGAGTGTGTTCTCCCTGTGCGCTTCAACATCCGCAGAGTTTTCCTCTCACAAAAAGAGCTTGCATGCGGCACGTCTTTTTAAAGATGCCTCGCCCATGCACTTCTGGTTGCGGTCGGACAATTTCTGAATCTGATGGGCACAATTGCTGTCTTGCATGTTTGGGCATTGATCATGCTAAGGCAGAGTTTGTGGATGAGTCATGTTCCCACTGCGGGAACATGACCATCGCAACATTACGGTCGAGACTCAATGACCTCTCACGAGGTAGAGCCCCTCATCCACACCCCAATCTACGGTCTCCTCTGGAGGTCATACTTCGGCTGGTGGCCGGGGTGGCCTGAGGGTGACGGTGTGGACTAATACGCCGACAATTCGTCCTCGGCCCACATCCCCCTCTCCAGTGTTGCAACCAGTGAGCGCTCCGACTGAGCGCGGTGGTCTCTTTCGGCGCTCCAGAGGAAGATGCTATGTCGATTGCAGCATCACAAGGTGGGCATGAGTCCTCGGGAAGTGAGGATTCGGCTGTGCTGCCACCCTCGGTCGTGCCAGCATTGCCCGAGTCTGATCCCGAGCTGACAGCCATGCTTTCCCAGGCCGCCGCGAGCATTGGGTTAGAGTGGAACCCTCCGCCCTGTCCTCAGCACTCGCGGTTGGATGATTGGTTTTTGGGTGTGGCCGCTGATCAACGTCAGCGTCCAACCCCAATGCCATTCTTCCCGGACGTGCATGAGGAGGTCTCAAGGTCCTGGAAGGCACCACTGTCTTCCTGCGATCGCTCGTCGGCCTTCTCCGCCTTTCCTCCCCTCGATGGGGCCGCTGCCAATGGGTACACTGGGGTTCCCCCGCTTAAACGTTCTGTTGCGATGCAGCTGTGTCCTCAGAGCGCTTCTTCTTGCGTTGACCCTAAGCACCCTTCCAAAGCCTGTAGATTTTCGTCCACTCTCGTGGTGAAATCCTACAGAGCCGCGGGACAGGCAGCCGCCTCACTGCATGCCATGGCCACTCTGCAGGTCTACCAGGCCCAGATGCTCAGGGACATGCACGAGGGTAGGATTGACCCTGGGCTCTTCGATGAGCTGCGTGCTGCCACTGACCTCGCACTCCGGGCGACAAAAGTGACCGCACGCTCCCTGGGTCAGGTGATGGCCACTAACGTGGTACAGGAGAGACACCTGTGGCTGAACCTGGCCGATATGCGGGATGCCGAGCGGACCCGGTTCCTAGAACACCCCCATATCCCAGGCCGGCCACTTAGGCAGTGCGGTTGAGGACTTCGCCCAACAGTTCTCAACCGCTCAGAAGCAGACAGAGGCGTTAAAGCACATCCTGCCCCGACGGTCCGCTGCTGCCTCCACCCAGCCATCGGCACAGGTTCCTCAGTCTGCTCGCCTCCGAGGGCGCCCTCCCGTGGCTCCTGCCCCTCCGGCAGGGTCCCAGCAGCAGCCTCCACCCGGACCGCGTCATGGAGGAAGCCGCAGGAAGGCGCCCCAGCCCTCTCCAGCCCCGCGCCCCGCTAAACGCCAGGCCAAGCGGTGCTCCTGAGACGGGCAGCTCAGGGATGACTGTCAGTTTTTCACAGGAGGTGGTAGCAGGACCACTCCTTCCCCCGGTGGAGGGCCGGAGGAGAATCTCCCCTTGGCACTGCTCTGTCCAGTACACGCCCTCCGTGCTTATGTAGACAGAATGCAGTACCAGGACCTCAGACCAGCTCTTTGACTGTCATGGTGGGAAGCTGAAGGGAAAGGCTCTCTCCAAGCAAAGGTTGTCTCACTGGATAGTGGACGCCATTGCTTTGGCATACCAGCAGCAAGGTCGACCGTGCCCCCTTGGTGTGACGGCCCACTCCACCCGGAGTGTGGCCTCCTCTTGGGCTCTTGCGCATGGCGCATCGCCGACAGACATTTGCAGAGCTGCAGGCTGGGCGACACCTAACACATTTGCGAGATTCTACAATCTCCGAGTGGAGCCAGTTTCTTCTCATGTACTCGCTTCAACCAGCCGGTACTAGATTCTGCTCAGGTGTCTTCGCTTGCTCGCCAATCCTCTCCACAGATGGGATACGTGCGATATTCTCCTCAGGTGAGCCTAATAAGCCCTGAGTTTCCTCCAGCGCTGTTGACGTCAACGCCAGAGTTATGCCACCGGCAGCTTTCGCGTTGGCCAGGTCCCTCCATGTGCATGGTTCCCCCTCTGGGCAACCCCCACATGTGTATTTCCACTGTAAGCCTCTCTGAGCATGTGTCTTTCCCTCGGCAAGCCACCTTGCCACCCCGGGGGTTGAAATATTCCACCTGCGGCTGGACACCCCAGTGATTCTCCATATGTAGCCCCCTCCGGGTCATATGTGTATTCTTAAGTCCCCCCGCCCTCGGGCAGGCACTGATTGCATATTTCCACTGAGATATGCTTCCCAGTGTACCTTGGTATTCCTGTGTTAAGTAGGAGTCCTTCGTCCGTGCTAGTCTCACGACAGGGAGCTCAGACTTACGCAGGGCACTGGAAGACAGACGAGAGGTGGCGTGATTAGACTGGGAACCCCCATTTCGTCGTCACTGACGTAACTCGTAGTGACCACGAAAGGGAACGTCTCGGGTTACGTATGTAACCCTCGTTCCCTGAGTGGGAACGGAGACGTTACGTCTCCCTGCCACTTCCACTGTACTGCTGGAAACGCCTGAGTTCAGTCTCGGCTCCTCAGCGAGAAAACATACTGCACTATGCCGGTGTACTTCCTTATATACCCACGAGGTGGGGCGGAGTTACGCATGCAAAACCCGCAGACCCAAGGCATTTCCATTGCCACTGGCTTGTTTTCTATATCTCGAAGGTGATAGGCTTTCTATGCGAAACCCCCATTTCGTCGTCACTGACATAACGAAGGGAACGAGGGTTACATACGTAACCGAGACGTTCTCGGTAACAGTTACCATAGCAAAAACGGTTGGAATCACTGTATTTTACTGTTTTAATTATTGTATTTATGTATTTATTTTATTCAATGATGAGTTTATTATTTATATTTATGTAAATAATACATTTAAACAGCATGTAGCCTTCAAATGTGTATTCGTAAACATACGTAAATGATGACCTAATTTTCATTTATGGTGAAAAATATCACCGTATCACTTTAAATACAGCTGTAAATCCAGAAACATTGCAGTGTACTGAGCAGCATGAAAAACAAAACTTGTATTCAAATTGTATGGGTTATAAACAAAAAACAATGAATCTCTTGTTCCCTTTCAGTCGGTCATGTTCTACGTCATGTCGGAACATCACCGACGTATTGGGACGTTCCGACGTGACGTCTCCGTTCCCTCCTTCAGGGATCGAGGGTTACATACGTAACCGAGACCTTTTTTTAGCAGGGAGTCAGTGTTTTGGAATACTTACATGTAATTTATACACATATAACATGATATCAGGTCAAATATTTTACAAGAGAACAAAACGTTACGGTTGTTTAAACCAATGAGTGGTGTGTCACCAAGTCGTTTCCCAAAAAACTACTTTAAATAGACAAAAAAATAATTTAAAGGAAGTGTAATTAAAAATTATGTGATCTCGGACATTTATACAGTGTGTGCCAGTGTAATGCTGCTAGCTGTGCCAGTTACAGTAGCATAACAACTGCACCACAGCGGTGGTAGAGCCAATAGTATAATCTTGCAATACTGGAGACTGCAGTTTCAGGACTGCATTTCAAGGACCCTAGTTCTTTAAGACATCGCAACCTACCGAATTGGATCACCACACTTATACAAGATGGACGTCAATCAAGTACTGAATGTGAATACATTTTTTTAATGTTAGAAACAATGCAAAGTTAATGTAGCCGAAGTGAGAGCTGCTAACTGTGAATTAAGAATTAATTCCCATGTATTGTAATCGTTCCTGCGTTTAATTAATTCGTTCCCGCGTTTTTAATCCGTTCCCTAGTTTTAGTTAAATCATGGACAAGAATTTGTTTCGCCGACTTCCTTCATTTTATTAAATGCATGTGTTAAAGCAACACTATGGAACTTTTCCTCTGCGGTCCCCCTACAGGTTGGAAGTGGAATTGTCCATTACCGCTGTCGTAAATCATTTAGCCTACCACAGCCTACTGTCGCACGCACGGCCACTGTTTAAAATATGATGTATTGCGACATCAGAAACAAAGAAAAACAAAATAACTATTGTAACTCTTGCCGTAAAGCAAGATAAATTTGTAGTTTTCTTATGTCTCATTAGAACTACAGAAACATGACCCGATCTGGCAATCTTACAAAGTGTGGTTATAGCAGATAAAGGACCGCAAAGCGGAGGCATAAGTGCCTTTCACCCTGTTACGACTTGATGAACCACTGAAACGATTTTGGAAACATTATTTTAAGGTAAAAAATGTTACATAGTGTTGCTTTAAATTGTTTGTATTATTTGTACTAATTTGTTCTCTAATTTTGATTTAAATGTAATGAGTGACGATTTAGTAAAATGACGGAACATATTCGTATGCGTGTCCACGATATATACACAGCATGGAGATCATGAAGGAAAAGGAAGGGTCATGGGGGAAGGGCGGCTATATCCTGACAGAAACCGCTCGTCCAACCTACCACGAGCGACTTACCGTTTTTCACGCCCCCAAGTCAGATCCAATCTGGCTGTGGCACGGGCAATGATGTCAATTAAATTCCCTGAATGCAGGGCAGTACAAATACTGTCCTTGGCCTCTTCAGCCACATCTGCCTCCTCTTAGCTGTATGGCACCAGTATGATATCTGCTGGATCGGATGACTCGAGAGACAGCACATCCTGATCCAACAGATCGCTCGAGTCCATGACCAAGGAGCGTAAATGGGCCAAACCTTTCTCAAACTCCTCTGCTAGCTTGTTCTGCGATCCCCATGACCTAAGCCTCTGCTATGCCTCGGCAACAGCGGGGCTTGAGCCGCGAGGCACAGACGCTTTTCCTACATCCCTCGAGAATAAGGAGAAACACGAACTGAGCTTTCTCATTGAGAATTTCTCACAATGAGCCCATTCAGAACCCTTGAGAACTGAACCTGCATGCTCCTCACCTAGACAATAAACACACAGTACACGCATGTCCTTAGGTGTCAAATATCTGGTACACAGAGGCACACACTTCTGGATGCTGCCTTCACCACGTGCTAACTATACAAACTGCTGATGACGTGTACTTAAGGGGGCTCTGCTTATGATGCTCCAATGAAATTAGACACAGGTCACGGTCACCCTGGCATCCCCATAGCTTTGATCCAAGATGCAGTGTAGAGTTCCACTTTGAAAGGGAACAAGGATGCACAAACAAGAAATGTGAAGCACACCAAGAATGGACCATTTTAATGGACTGTGGTGATGCTTTTCCACAGTTACCAACATCGCAAATCTAGTAAAATGTTTCATATTTTCATTGCTATAATATCACAATGCTAAATCGCTAAAAAAAAATAACTAATGTTGCTGTGACTGTGAGGATGTTTCTAATACAAAGGCTGAGGAATGACAGACAATTTGACAGTTTTCTCTCTTCTGACTGCTGTAATGAATCTCTCTATATTTTTCCCTCTTTTGGACGGTCCTGGAAACAATATCACAGATTTTTTTTTTTCATTTGCTTTTAGCTTACAGCAAATGCAAATACTAAAATGATATTTGCTGTTGTCTCCCATTCCCCGCAGAAGTTTACCCAACTATGACGACTCCCGCTTTTGAGAACCCCATGTTGAAAAGATGTCCTTCATTCGTGTGATATTCAAAGGTATTTCTAAATGGCAAAATAGCACAAGTACATCTCGAAGACATCTATTTGATGTCTGCATTTACATGAGTGTTTGCTCATCTGCAATACGTCTCTAGGATGTTTCCTGTTAGATGTCATATAGACATTTAGAAGATATCTTTAAAATGTTTAAGATTCACACAGTTGCGTATGTGACTGTGATCAGTGTGACTGATTTTAACAGTTCAACAAACAAAAAAGGTAGGTCATATACCATGATGTGACTTTTAAACAGTATTGTCAATATTGTTTGCTGTATTAAAATAATAGTTCCAACCAGAGCAGTTGAAAAACAGAGTTACGACAAACAGAGTTACGAGTAATGCGTGTTGTGAAGCAACCAATAGTTCCAGCTGTTACATGTTAGCATTCAGGCAGGCAAAAGAGCAGGCTGAGAATCAGATCCATATGCAGTTAGATATTTATTAAAATAATCCTCAAGGTTGAAAATACAGGGAGGGGGCAAAAACAAGACAAGCCAGGATACAATCAACATTTAACGACTGACAAAAACAAGTAAAACACAAGGGCTGTTTATACACAAGACAAGCTTAACAAGGGAGTGAGAGGGTGTGAGAGGGTGTGGTTAATTGTCATGGGAACACCTGAGGGTAACTATGGTAACCAACAAGAAGCAGCAGGGAAACATGAAGGGAACAATGCAACAAAGGATACACAGAGACAGACACTGGAAACACAGGCAGGAATCGTGACACCAGCATTGAATCCCATTAATTTCAGTGTTTCTCAAGCACATTCACTGGCAAGTTAATTACAGCATTTTCTGACATTTTATCACATTAGTTGACCTCTCAGGAATCTTTCCAGTGGCGGTATTTTATGTAGCGCTCTTTAGTTAGGCTAATCTTTAGATAATAGATAGGCTAGTTATAATATAATTGTAGTTAGATAATGTGAGCAATACTTCAGTTGTATACAGTATATATATATTTAACAGTTTTTAGTCTTTCTGCAATCTTTCTCTCCCTGTAGTATAGGTCAAATAAATTTCTATGAAGACTATGAAGGAATAAATTATCTAGCGCCTCACTGGATATACTGTTTAACTAGAACATAACGATATAAGCTGCAAAAAAAAAAAAAAAAAAAAAAAAAACAGAGATAATGGTCAGAATAAAAAGTCCCAGTTCTGTTGGACTTTCTGTTGTATAAAAGTTTGTTTATTTATTTATTTATTTATTTATTTATTTATTTCAGAACTAAAGAAGCTTTGCTCTGTCAATGTAAAATATAAACAAACAAACAAAAAAAAAGTAAAAAAATAAAATAAAATAAAAATTTTAACCAACTGTTTATTATAGAAGAAATTGAACCAGAAAGAATCAACAAGATACAAGTAAAGGATAAAATACAACTAAAATCTCTCTTCACATAACAATTATTTTAATCTGCCAGGAAACAAACAAACAAAAAAACATTCATTTATATTTCAAGCGTGGAAAGGGTGGAGCTTTCTCTGCATTTCATTTGAAAAACTAGACATGTGATTAAGACTGCCATACCTCTGACTATTCTCACATTATCTGCCTCATCCTGAGAGACTTGGCAAGAGCAGCTACGTGTCTGCATGCAAGGTAAACTAAATCTTCATTATCACTTATGAAACTAAGTGTAAAGTCTGATTTTTAAATAATTGGTAAATAATTTGAATAGGTTTAATGTTAAGTATATTCCTCTTGCTGCTATTAAGGCTAGCAATGTGAAGAGTTCATGCATGTTGTCACTGTGATTATACAATAATTTCTAACGACTGCATCAGGTATCTGTCCGACTTTATTCAATTCCTGGGTTTAATTACTTATAACACTCTGGCTGAAATCATTATGATCTCATCATGAGAGGAGCCATGGCAATCAATGCACTATGAATTAGAATGACACCAGCTCCACATTTACACACAGTAGTGTTGTTATTGGGCCATCATCCAATCTTTAATGAAATGCATCCATCACTTTCTTTTAAATGTAATGTAGTTGTTGTGTTAGTACTAATTTTATTAATCAGTAGTTAATGCCTCTTTCATACTGGAATTCACAAACTTGATTTGAATTACTGATGTTACAGATGTTTACAGACTAATCTATACTGAATTATTTTGAAAATGTTTTAAGAGACATTTTAAATGTACCTTTATTTAAAGTAGCTGCCTAGACTTGGGAATGAAAAGGGTCACATCCAGTGGATGGATCCTTGATTATAATGACTGTGGTGCTTCATATGAATTTGTATGTCCAGGTAGCCCATATTGAAAACCTGTTATCTCTCTAGAGGATAAAGAGGTAGAATGATGAAAGAGTCACATTATCCTTAGACTTCTTGTAGCCTTGTACTTGAGTAATTTTTCTTGTTATTTAGTAAAAAATACAAAAACCAACTAAGCTCTGATTATGGATAAGAAGTTGGACCTGTCCAGACTATCAGAAGAGGAGGCCAAACATGTGTGGGACGTCATTCAGAGAGACTTCGTCCTCAGGAAGAAGGAAGAGGAGAGGCTTGGGTGAGAACTTTAAATTGCATGATTACCACTTACCACTTATCCAGCTAACAGGGAATGTTCTCAGAACCTTGGCTAATGTTCTGGCAAGGTTCTCTCTCTCTCAAAATTTCTTCCAGTATCATTAACATAATAGAATGTTTTTTTTTTTTTTTTTTTAAGTTTTAGTTGGAAATTTGTCAAACCTTTGTTAATGCAAACAAAACTTGTTTCAGAGAACATTCAAAAGTAACTTTCCCATAATTATTGCAAAATTATAAAATGGAACTTTCCCTTAAAGCTTTCATAACAAAAAAACAACAACATTAAAACATTAAAAAATGTCCCTTTTGAACATTCAGAGAACATTCAAAAATAACATTTTCTTAACTAAATGGGAATGTTAGTAAAATGTTCTTAAAACATATTTTTTGTTAGCAAATCTTACATTTACATTGGTAAATTTGTTAACGTTTGTGATCTGTCAGTGGAGCCAACCAGCACATTGTGTATTGTGAGGTCTATCCATAATGCATAATTTCTTCCATATTTCTCTATATATCATACACACCAGAAAAACAAGTTTATGAGAAAGGGCATACAGTTTGAAAGGACACTATTGTAAAGACATCATGATGATCATGGTATAGTCACAAGGCCTGATCACACCATTCCACTGGGTGGGAAAACAAGATGCCCCAGAGCTCTATTCTCTATTCACAAGGAGGTCTCTGTTTGCCTATTGAATTCTTATTTGCTTGAGTTGGAAGATTATGTTCTTTTCTATTTCCTGGCAAGGACAGTTATTTAGTGTATGTCTTGAATTCAAGTTAAATTCTTGATATGACTATTTTACGACATCCATTATGTGTTCTAGTGCTGAATTATTCTATTATCATGATAGTGAAAAAATCAGTGCAAGTTTGTTTGACTGTTTAGAAAGGATTCCATTTCAAATGTTCACTGACACTAATAAACTCTATGAGTTTTGATATAAAAATAGACATGCACTGACATTAAAATTCTGGCAGAGTTGATAATCTGATCATTGTTATGGTAATGTTGGATAAACAATAATTCTATATTGTTTTGTTTAAATCATAAATGGAAAACTATAAACTATAAATGTAAAATCAGTATTTTTAAATGTTGCCAATTGTTATTAAAGTCAATTTAGGCATCACAACATTATTTATAGCAAATATTATTTGTAGCAAATCACAAGGTGATTATTAATTTTTCACTGTACACATATCAAGCGTAGCGTTAGTTCTGGCAGGTCAGAACGGAACCATTCTGCCAATCCAAACTGTATGCTAATTGTCAATCATATTTGACGGTAGTGGTCCTGACAGAAATCACACTAATAATTTACAATCCATGTTAAACATAATTTTTTAGCAAATAATTTGCTGATAAATATTTAACATGTTTTTTTAATTATTAGTGTGTGTAGCTGTGTACAGTGAAAGAGTAGCCACTTCTCATTAGCACAAGCTTGACAAAATTGATAAACTTCTCTCGAGGACCGTTAATAGGCAGGGAAACGTCTCAGGCTACGACTGTAACCATAGTTCCCTGAGGAGGGAACGAGACGCTGCGTGATTGCGTCTGAAGCACATATGTCAACTAGTCCAATGGTGAGAGTGAAGCGTCACTTCAGAGTGTAAAGTTTCCTCGTAGCTGGAGCTCTGGAGTTGTAAGATGATCTCTACAACCTCAGTTGAGAGACCAGCATCTATGAGTTGGGCCCCCTCAGAGGCCAAACTCACAGGTTCCAAATCTCTGGGCAGGGGTGAAGGATTGTGCCCCCCGCCTGAGACAGAAGGTCTCTCCTGACCGGAATCTCCAAGGGAGAGCCTTCGAGGAGATATATAAGGTCCCCAGGGGGGCTGGATGTGTGAGGGAAAACCAAAGTGGACAGTGTATCATGTGCTGCGACGCAAACAGATCCACTTCTGCTTGGCCGTAAACTTCCCATATATACTCCACCACCTCGGGGTGGAGTCTCCAATCCCTTGGTCTCAGCCCCTGCCTGGACAGGATGTCTGCTCCTATATTCTGGCAGCCTGGGATATACACTACCCTCAGGGAGAGTATCTTCCCTAGGGACCACAGGAGAATCTGGTGCGCCAGTTTGCATAGTGGACGTGACCGCAGAGCCCCTCAGGTCTGGGAAATGTCTCAAAGCATTGAAGACCGCCATCATCTCCAGGCAATTTATGTGGCACGAAATATGATGACGGCCTTCCATTACCGCTCCCCAGCCAGTGAGGGAAGCATCTGTCGAGAGCGCAACTCAATGTCAAAGAGCTCCTAACACTGGACCCTTGGATAGGAACCAAGGTTTCCTCCATATAACCAAGGCGCGGAGACACCGCTGCGTGATCTTGATCATACAAAGTGGGTTTCCCCTCGGGGAAAACCCTCTGGTCCTGAGCCACCACTGCAAAGGTCTCATGTACAGCAGGCCAAAGGGTATCACATTGGATGCCGCTGCCATGAGGCCTAGCAGTCTCTCGAACTGTGCCGTGACTGGCTGAGCTTTAACTCTTTCGTGGCTGTGAGGATAGCAGCTACACGAGAGGGCGATAGGACGGCTCGCATTGTGACTGAATCCCAGGCCACACCAAGGAAAGTGGTTATCTGTAGTGGAGAAAGCACACTCTTCATGGCATTGAGTCTCAACCCCATTTCTGCACGTGTGCGAGGACGACATCCCGATGCCGAACCGCCCACTGCTCTGATTCCACTAGAATCAGCCAGTCGTCTATATAGTTCAGAATGCGTATGCCCTGCAGCCTGAGCGGGGCCAGAGCTGCATCTACGCACTTCTTGAACGTGCGGGGTGATAGCGCTAGACCGAATGGAAGCACCCGATATTGGTATTCTTTGCCCCCGAAAGAAAACCTCAGGAACTTCCTGTGCTGAGCGAGGATGGAGACATGGAAGTATGCAACTTTTAGATCTATCGTGACAAACCAGTCCTCGGACCTGATTTGAGTCACGACCTGTTTTGAGTGTCAGCATCTTGAACTTGAGTTTCGTGACTGTACGATTCAACTGACGAAGATCTAGTATAGGACGCAACTCCCCATCCTTTTTTGTAACAATGAAGTAGGGGCTATAAAGTACACCTGCTCTATAGCTTCCTTCGCTAACAGAGCTTTCACCTCTTGCTCCATTACCAGAGCCTGCTCAGGATGCACTAACGTGAGCAACTCCTTGATGTAGCGTGGCAGACGAGAACCGAACTGGATTCTGTATCCTCTTTCTACTATCTGCTGGACCCACTGAGATATGTTTGACAGATTATTCTATTCTGTCAGATAATCTACTAAGGGTACCAGCCTCTCGAGACTGGCCTCTGGTATAACTGGAACAGCCACTTCAGTGGCCTGAAGCATACTGGCAGGAACCGACCGAACTGACAGTTTTTGAACCCCCCTCATAGGGTGTAAGTTTGATGCAGCGTCGAGTTGACACTGAGCCATGTGCTCGCTGGAGCTCACGCCCAGCAGCCCCAGGGAGTTGGGTACAGAGAGGGAGATATTCTTTAAATGCCTCAGATTGTCTTTTGGCCTCCTGAAACCTCTTGACGACCGTATTCACAGAGTCGCCGAAGAGGCCAGGAGGCTTTAACTGGGCATCTAATAAAAAGGCTCTGTCTTTGTCCTTTATTTCGGCCAGGTGTAGCCAAAGGGGCCTCTCAGTGGCCACCAGGGCTGCCATAGACCGCCCTATTGCTCTGGCGGTCTCCTTGGTGGCCCTGAGAGACAGATATGTGGCCCGACGCAGTTCTCGAACTTCGTAGAGTCCTACCCCCTCGCTCTTATCAAAATCCCCCAGCAGATCAGCCTGATATGCCTGTAACACTGCCATTGTACTGTATGTAGGCATCCGTATAGGATTTACCCACTAAATTAGATGTAGATTTGAGTGGCTTAGTGGGTAGCACTGGTGCCTTCAGGGAAGATGCTGAACCAGGGGACAGATAGCTAGCTAGTGTCTTTTCAGCCCTGGGCATCGCCTCATATTCTTTCAGCCCCCTTATCGAAATATAGTAATCACCTCCACCAGCTCCTCATATGCTGGGGAAAGAGGTGGCGAATCCTCTTCCCCCTTATTGTCACTTTCAACACTCAATACATCTAGTTCCTTAGAACTAGAGCACTGAAGCATTGGGCGGGCTTCTGACACCGTTGAGAGAGTGCTGGATCCCTCGGGTAAGGGAAGAAAAAGGGCGGGGCCCATCTCTAACCCTGCCGAGAGATCCATTTGCGATCCCCAAGAATGCCTTCTCCGTGCTGCCTCAGTAGCAGCGGGTCCGGATCCCTGAGGATCGCTTGCCTGGCCACTTTACTCGAAAAGTGACAGGCGAGAGCGGAGCGTGCGAAGCGGACGGAGTGTGCAAACCCCCTCGAAGGCTGACATAGCATGCTCCGCTCCCAAACACATTACACATAGATCAGGTGTATCCCCACCCATAAAATAGCGCAGACAGGGAGAAGCACACAACTTGTATAAATCTTTCGCCATGATATAGATATAAATGCTTGTGACAAGACAACAATAAATAGACAGACAGTTTCAACACAGAGCGCTTGCTGAGGCATGTGCTTTCATCCTTTCCTGGTCGTGACGTCACCCGCCTGTGATGGTCACTCTCGCCATTAGACTAGTTGACATACGTGCTTCAGACGCAATCACGCAGGGGCGTTCCCAAAGCGTCATTGACACAGCGCGAGTTCCCTCGAAAGGGAACATAACAGTTTACTTGTTCAGTAGCATAAAGACAAAACAGGACACTGAACTGCAAACTAAAGAGGGGTTTAAATAGACAGAATAATAAGGGATAAAACAAGGCACAGGTGGGTACTAATCAATCAGCTAATGAGTAACCATAACAACAATCTAGAAATGATGGGAACAAAAGAAAACAGGAACAAAAAGAAGGGAGTGCAAACTACAAAGGGCCACTTGTGGTCTTTGCTCTTGACCACTTGTCTACTCACATGACGTATTTCCTGTATTTGGCCCAAGTAGACATCAATAACGCAGGTGTAGAACTTTTTGTAGAACATATTGTCGTAAAAATGCAAGTGTATACAGAGCTTTATTTTGATTTTCAATACTTTGCATTTTAAAATAAACTTTTAATTGTCTGTTCCAATTGTACTTCTAAATGTAGACCCTATGTAACAGATGAAAATTTTCTTCTAATTAAGTGATAAAAAAGCAGTTGCAAATGTTGTGCATGGGAGCATCAAATGGCACAATGTCTTGCAAAAGGCATAAAAACAACTGATATTTAGCAAAAACTGAATAGAGAATGTTGAACTGTCATAAGAGTGAACTACACAGGGGGGGCTACACCCACTGTAAATGTTTCTCTTTGCAAGCTTTGGTTAGAGGTGGCTGAAATGCAACTTTATGGACAACTGCTAGCCTGCATGGAGAGGTTCTTGGGACTCCAAAGACACAAGCAGCTTCAAATACCTGTTTGCTGCTCAACAGTGGCTTTTTGTTATAGTTTCCCTATTAATACAGTTATTTAGATTGACAGAAACTTTTTTTAATAAGCCTTAAATTACAGAGTTCTTCTCTGCTCTAAATCACTCACAAATCTTTTGACAGTTCGATAATCTCTAGTCAGTTTATGCAAAATATTAGTTGTTTTCATGCCTTTTACAAGACATTGCACTATTTTTTATATGCTTTTCATAAGAAAGATCTTACTTCCTCCCCATATTGCAGAACTGTGACTTGCTTAATGTGGAAAAACCTCTTTAAAATAAAGAAGAGGAACGTCACCCAGTGAAACGAAGTAAAAGTTCATATTCTTTTCATTAGAAATCTACTTGAGTTAAAGTAAAAGTTTACCCACATAATCTTATCTCATTTTAACTAATGTTTTTGCTTCTTTTATTGTTATTTATTTATTTATTTATTATTAATTGTTTTATGGTGGCTATTTTTTTTCTTCTTCTGTAAAGCACTTTGAAATACCACAGTGTATGAAATGTGCTATATAAATAAACTTGCCTTGCCACCCTGATAGTGGGGAAGGTTGCAACAACATCACTTATTGTGCTTAACATTAACTTTCACATTTTAAGGACAAGTTGTAGATTTCAAAACAACTAATTTGTAGCAGAGAAATGTGAAAATGATATCAACGCTTGAGATACATAACACACTTAAGTTACAGATGGTAAAAGCAAACAATTTTACAATCATCCCTGTCTCAATCCCCACATGATCTCCCCTACATAGTTTTGATAAAACAAACCATCTCCTTGAATTTTGTTCTTCTATAGACCTTACAATCAAAGATGAATAATCAAACGTGAAACACAATCAAACATGAGTAATATGACTATATGCCCTGGATAACCATCAATAGGATTTCGGATTACTTTTAAGAGTGGCGCGTCATGCAAATATATATATATTTTAACTATATATATATATTATAACTTCATAACTACTTACCAGCCATCAACCACTCAAGATGAGTAAAATAAATCATGCTCATTTCGCGTCTGTTCACAGAATATATTATTGGCCACTTTTTCATATGTGTCCAGATGCTTGTCCAGCAGAGCTTTGTAGTGCTTCTCAGGATGGCCGTCCATATTCTCCACCTTCCAATTGTAGGATGCATTATTTTGAGGTGTTTTGAGATTTTTACCCAGCCACATCCAGAGTCTGGCGCAGGGCAGAAGACCCACAGCAAAGTCCAGTGGATCTTCCACTAGTTCTCTGTAGAACGACAGATACTTTGTCATTGCTGGAGTTTGCTGAATGGTAGGCGCATCCTGTTGAAATGAGAGTATAAAGCATCTTCAATAAATTCAGACAAATTTGGAAGGTTTAGTCTTTGTTTTCTGTTCTTACCTTAAAAGAAAATATTTCAAGCATTAAGTATATTTTTTATAACTTAAGTATCTGCCTTTAATGAAGTCCCTGAGGTCATCAGGCTGGATTTCTTTTTCGCTCGTTTCCTTCAACATTTTCTGAATGACATCATAAACATCATCTGAATGTTTACTGTATAAAATCCTAATGATATTTCACTTGCATAATAATTGTGCATCCCTATGAACATTGTCCTGCACAAGAATCAGAGTTTGTTTGTCAATGATTTATATTTAGTTATTTGTTATATTTTTAGTTGAGGGCTAAACTAACCCTGGTTTATAGAAAACAGTCCGATTCTCACAGTCAAAGCCATAAAGCTTATTTCAGCTGAAAAGCTTATTCTTTAGTCATGTATGTCATTATGCTGAGACATTCTGAAAGGCTCTGTCTATTTATATTACATTGCAGGGAGCTTAAATCCAAGATTGAGAAGGAGGAAACAAAGAGGGAACTCCTGGGATCTCAGTCAAATCTGGGTGACTCTCACTGTATCCGCTGCCTGCAGCCCTTTAAGTTCCTGGTGAACAGTAAACGGCAGTGTATGGACTGCAAACTCTACACCTGCAAGACCTGCAGCCGCTACAACAAGAAAGAGCGTGGCTGGGTATGCGACCCCTGCCGCATGACCAGGTTAGAAAATGTTTTCTTTTCTAGAGCTTATACACTTAGTACACTTACTTCTATAAAATAATATGAATATTTAATCACTTATAAATAAAATCTATACATAGCACCTTTTTTTATTTTTTTTTATCCAGGGTCCTAAAAATTGGAACCTTGGGGTGGTACCATGACAATGTACACTCTCGCTTCAAGCGTTTTGGCAGTGCAAAAGTAATGAGGTCACTGTACAAGAGATTAAATGAAAATGGTGAGTGCTATTTAAGCCCCCTGATAACCTTTATTGTCACATTGCGGTCACATCATCATACTGGTTCAGTATCACCAGTCATTTTAAGTGGTTGTGCGAGCAAGGGAGTGTTAAGTAAGAGATAATGTACAGTCAGCCAGTTATTATCGCAAAATAAACCTTGGCATGGTGATTGGGCCTCAGAGGGCTCTTGTCTCATCCTGAAAGGGTTTATTTTGCAATAATGACTGGCTGACTGTTCATTATCCCACTTAGTACACAGCTCCTCTCTAAATAAACAAATGTGTGGATATGAAATATTGATTTCAGTTTAACATATTGTATACAGTAATTTTAACTGTATAGTCGGTCACACTTTAGATTAGGGTCCAATTTCTACGAATTCTGCCTCAATAAACTCCTAATTATTGCTTAGTAATAGTTAGTATAGTATTGGGTAAGGTAAGCTATTGGGTAGTTAGTAAGGTAGTATTTGGGTAAGGTAAGGTATTGGGTAGTTTGTAAGGTATTGGGTAAGGTGAGGTATTGGGTAGCTAGTAAGGTAGTATTGGGTAAGGTATTGGGTAGGATTAAGGAATAGAATAAGGCATTATCATGTGCTTTATAAATCCTAAACTGAAGTGTTACCTTATAGTCACATCGGATAAAAGCACCTGCTAAATGAAGAAATGTAAAAAAAAAAAAATAAATCTTCATGATCAATAATTAGTATAACATATAGTAAATATGTAAAGCATGTATATACTGCTTTTCAGATGAACAAGAGACAGCAAATAGTTAGACCATGTGTAATCGTTGTTATGTCTATGTGTATTTAGTTACCAAAAGGATTTGTTGATCAGTCTTTTGAATTCAAAGAACTCTGTCCAGAGACTGTGTCCCAGCAGTGCTGAGGCCACAACTGGGTCACATGCTGTGTCTGGGGCGCTGTATGACTTGTTGATGTTGTTTATAGCCTTGCGCGACAGGACATGTTAAACAGAAAAATGGAGGCATAGATTATTTATCCCAAGGTTAAAGATGACTTAAGTGACATCTGTCTTTGGTTTACAGCTGTAAAACTGTTTATGTTCTTTGTTTACAGTTATAAAGCTTCATTATAGTTGTTTTTTTTATTATAGTTTTGTTGTGGGATTATGTACAACAACTTCAATGCAAAAGTGATTACTCAAATATCTAATTTGCTGAAAAATTTGGCAATAATTCCACATATTGTAATCTGTCTGAGTGCCTGAGTTAAATAGTCCTTTTTTAAATAGTCAGATTTTCCCTTTGTGTTACACAAGACCAGCATTTACATTGTCGTCCTTTATTTATTTAGGGCAACGTGATGATGACACACAGAGCATGCCTGATGTGCGCAGTGAGTACAAAACACATTCATGGCGTTGTGAAGAAAACAGGAAGTATATAGTTGGTGTTGTCACAGAGTAGAGCTGAGGGCATTTGACCAAGCATTGTTGAAGGATCCCTATTGAAACCATGTAATCCCTTTTGATAGTGCACCACTGAAATATATAATGTGTTTTATTCTTAGATGTGTGTAATGGTCATGATGAAGAAAATATGGACGCTGCTGAAGCTCAACGTTATAAGCAGGTAGATTAAATTGTTAGGTATTTGAATTCACATTTCAGTATGAATTTCAGTAGCATTTTTCGAGGCTTTCACAAGGTGAAATAAAGTATGATTTTTTAAAAAAAACTCTTTTTAACAACTTAGTAAATCATTGTTTTTGTGCTTAGTGTGTTAGTCTAGCCGCTAGACAATGTCAACTAACTCTCGTTAATTTGCAACTACATGTCAATTAACTCTCATTAGAGTATTAGTAGACTGTTAGGTTAGTGTTAGGGTTAGTAGAATAAGTTAACATGTAGTTGCAAAGTTTCTTATAGTCAGTAGAATGTCTGTTGGAAGACCATCACAATAAAGTGTTAGTAGATATTGAGCAGACAGTCTACTAATACTCCAATGACTGGTAGATGACATGTAGTTACAAAGCTCCTTAGAATGTCTAAAGTGGACTATTAAAATAGTGTTGCCAACTTTGACATTATGATATACTAATTATGAGATAAAAAGTTGGAATTGTGATACGAATTTATGACATATTAAGGAAAAAATTATTAAGACAAAAACTTTTTAATGTCATAATTTTGACTTTTTACATCAATTATGGTGTATCAAAGATTTTATTTTTGTGTGGTGGAAATGGCCTTCCTTACTATACTGACTTAAATAGTATATTCTTAGTATGCCATAATATATAGGCCTATATATTTTATGTAATATATATTTTAAGTATTTTTTATACTTAAATATATAAAGGGGATTTCTGCCACAGAGTTTTAGACAAACTTTTTTTTAAGTCTACAACTTAATTAATGAAGATACTTTTTTTCATTCAAAATCCACTTTGTTCATAAATCTGAGGTGGCACAAATGGGCATGATGCTTCCGTTTCAGTTGAATGCTATTACATTACTATACATTATTATACATTACTGTATATTTCATAAATCCCTGGGAGTATTTTAGAATCATTATGTAAAAGCAATGGGAATATCTTAAATTGTGCAATTACGATAACCAAAGTCTCTTAAACCAGTATTCTGTTACTCATATTATCTTCTATGAACTTGTTGTGACTTCCTCTCAGATGCGAAAGACCAAGCGTCTACTCTCTGTCCACCCCATGGATCTTGACATGGACGACTATGCCACTCACTCTCGCAGACAGTCTGTCCAGGTATTGATATGGTTCTCGCTATTGTTATCAACATCCACATTTTTAAGGGGTACTCAGGCATTATAAACACTTTTCTCTCTTCTCCAGTACATCCATGAAGATAGAGGTCAGCGGAATGATCTAGAATATAATTCTGACATGTACCATCACCATCACCATCGCATGAACCGCAGGAAAAGTCTCGACAGGATTTCACGCCCAGGTGAAGAAAGCACGTTCTGTTTGTACATTTCGATCTCTCTTTCTTTCTTTAGGCTACCTTTCTTTCTCTTCTTTTTCATAAATAGACACATTCACACAAACTGCTGCTGGATGGAGTAAATAAACTGATCACATATCAGGGACTTCATCATATTTCATCATAAAAGAATTTGCAAATTCACAAAGTTTTCAGATTACACATAAAGAATATTAATGTTGTCTATGTCTATATAATATTATAATTCTAAAATAATCAGTGTCTCAGAATGTACACAGAATGTATTTTAATATATTTTATTTATTCTAAGTAAATGTGTAACACGGGTAAGCTCAAAAACGAGGGAATGTTGGATCCATATGCAGGGAACAGAATGAGCTCTTCAAAACATACAGCCATGAAGGACAAGACTCGACAAAGAACACAAGAAACACTGAGGTATAAATACTAGAGGAGCAATAGGAAAACAAGACACACGTGGGAATGATTGCAGAACTAATCTACTAGAAAAACTACAAAGAACTACAAAACATGGAGAAGAACAGGAAGTAACATAAAAGTACAAACAAGACCAATGGAGCACAGGCCAGGTTCATGACTATATGTTAAATCTTTCTTATGAAATATATTTACATTTTTTTTATGTATTTTAAATGTGTAGTTTACCCCATACACATAATTTTTTAAAGAAACCACATGTATGCAATTTTGCATGTTTCTACTGAATTATTATTATTTTTTTGTAGCCTAATCCAGCATCTGTGGATCACTGACATAACATTTTGAAAATAACATTTGTAATTATGTTGTGCATAATGTTGATCAAGTGATCAAGGTCAAGGTTAAGTGGGTTAAGAGGTTTAAGTATTACAAATCATATATTGTTTTTTGATATCTGTTCAAATACGTGTTGTATAACATAGGATGCACTGCGTGGACAGTCACCAGGAGAACTTAAATGGAGTTTCAGCATTAAGCAAATTAACTAATTTGTCCTCTTCATTTTTGTTGTAGATGATGGACTGTATTCTGAACACAGAATGGTACGCGCTCGCTCTCTCTCTAAAATCAACTCTTCCGTGGCTCCGCGCCAGGTCTACCTGGACACTTCAGAGGAGGAAGATATGTTCCGTTACCCTGTCTACCAGCTGCCCCCGCGACGCCGCAGTCGAGCATCATCTCAGGAAAACATTCATCAGGGACCACCACCGGTATGATTAAAAGACTTTTAAGAGGCATCTGAAATATAGTTATAGCCTACTTAAAAGTGCATAAATGGTTTCAGATGCCTTGTAAAAAATGCACTATTCACAATTAGAGGAAGTATTCAAGGTTAGGGAGGTTACTGAGACAAAATTAGTTGTTTTCAGCTGGTCATGTGATGGGGTCATGAGGTCATGACCTGGTTCTTCACCTCATGTGGATGTACATGATTTAAAACATATACTATCATTTAAAAGTTTGGAGTCAGTTTTTTTTTTCTTTTTTTTTTTTCTTTAAAGAAATTAATACTTTTATTCAGCAAGGGCAAATTTAATTGATTAAAAGAAGCAGTTAAGAATCGTTAGAAATATTTCTATTTCAAATAAATGCTGTTCTTTTGAACCTTCTGTTCAACAAAGAATCCTGAAAACAATGCATCCATGGTTTCACACAAAAAAAATATTAAGCAGCACAACCATTTATAGCTGTGATAATAATAAGAAATATTACTTGAGCACAAAATTAGCATATTGATTTCTGAAGGATCATGTGACACTAAAGACTGGAGTAATGGCTGCTGAAAATTCTGCTTTTGCCATTACAGGTGTTGTGATTTGGATGTAGACAGCACTGAGCACAATGAAAGAAGATCCAACTGCAGTTTTATTTGTAGCACAATCCAAAGTCGTATAGTCCATTAAACAGGCAGAAGATCAGAGCACCGTAAATCAGTCAAAAAAAAAAAAAAAAAAAATCCAGAGTGCAAGACAGGAACGAGAAAACCAGGACACAGGCAGATTTCAAAAACCAGGAACATGGAAACACTCAGTAATGCTGTATAGACAAGACTTTGCCACAATACAAACAACTGTACAGGTATAAACAGGCAAATAGACAAAGAGAGGTGATGAGGAACAGCTTCCCATGATTAAACTGATGGACAAACAAAGCACTGTGGGAAATTGAGTCCATTAAAGTGGTAGAGTGAACGGTAAGAGTGCCCTCTGCTGGCGTTCAAGGGCACTCGCAGTTGGTGGGTGTGACAACAGGAATGAATTACATTTTGTTATATATTAAAATGGAAACCTGTATTTTAAATTGTAATAATATTTCACTTTTTTACTGTATTTATGAGCATGAGACTTCTTTCAGAAACACTAAAAAATCTTATCGATCCTAAACTTTTGAACAGTAGCTTATCTTTTAAAAGTACTGTTTTTATTGCACCTTTTAACCATTTATTACTGTAGATGAGTTTCAGTTACTTCCTGTTTGTCTGTATTTGTAGAAAGATTTATTTCAGATGTCACATAAAACAAGGATCTCTGTCTTCTTACTATTTAAGATGAGTTAGACAAAAGTATGGTTAGGAGTGACCTGCAATCAATCTGCATATTAAAGTCAACTTAACCTTGACCCCCCCCCCCCCCCCCTCTCTCTCCTTTATTTCAAATGTTGCTGTGAGGTAGATCAATGAACTGAGCAAGAGAATGTCTGCCATTGAGAGTCTTTTGAATCGACTGGAAGTGAAAATGACTTTGCCTTCTGATCAGGTATGAATAAAGTCTCAAAACAGAAATGTAGCTCCAGTATTTCTTATTATTCTAAAGGTTTCATGTAGGTCCGTATCTCATGATTTTAATAAAAAAAACTGTTCATTTTGTATGTTTGTAGCCTGTTCAGCCCACAGCAGGACAGGTGGACGAGGAGAAGCTTAGGCGAAAACTAGATGAGCTGTTGAGCGACAAGGCGCTTTCCTCTGATGAAGATGAGCCGAAGAGACCTCCTAAGTCCAAAGGGTCCGCTGTGAGGGGGGACCAGGCACCGATGGCCCCTGTGTCCCAAGAACCCTTGAGCTCCTCCAGTGATGAAATGCCCACTGAAGCACAAAAGGTGAGTACACAGACAATACACATATCCATAGAGTCTAAAAATCTATGGGAGAGGCTGTTTTTGTCCAAGGTAAGGTTTTCCTGAGAAGCATCTCTGATAAAAAAAAGAATAATAAAAAAGCCTTACAATAATTATTTTTTTTATAGAACAGCTAAAGCAGATTCAAATGTTATCAGACTATTAGTGGAATACCAGATGGTATTAAAAGTCAGTATTAAAAGAAGAAGAAAATTCTGTCATCACCCCTCATATCATTTCAAACCCATAAGACTTTGGTAAATCTTCGGAAAGCAAATTAAGATATTTTTAATGAAACCCGAGATGTTACTGTCTCTCCATTGAAAGTCCTGGTTAATCCAAGTCTTGTTAATTGCTTTATATGATGAAGGTTTGGTTACCTGGACTTTCAACGGAGGGACAGAAACCTTTCAGGTCTTATGGGTTTGGAATGACATGAGGATGAGTAAAATGATGACAGAATTTAAAATTTTGGGTTAACTACCTCCTAATAATCTTAAAATACTGAGTTTAGCTCTAGCATTTTTATTAGTATAGCCAAAGAAACATCTGAAAGACGTTCGTAGTTCCCCTGAGTTATTTTAACAACTAATCCTTATCTTATCCAAAGACCATACAACACTTATGCCTCATTTAGCTATAATCTCAGCAATGCTAATACCTCTCTACAGTCATTTTATTACGGTTTTAATGCTGAGGAGGCTTCTCTCCTCTCGGTTAATTACTGTTCCCTCTACATGGCTTTCAGAGATCCACCGCGGCGGCCCTATGCGACATCACAACTGAGATTCTAAGAACAATTAATGCCACTGAAAGCGCTATGAACGAGTTGGCCCACTCAAATCCTAATGACAGACTTCAGTTAGCGGGCACAGATGTTAAGCAGGCTGATGATGCGTACAGGGAACTTGAGGAAAATGTAAGCTTATCCCTCTTATAGATACTGTTATGTTTGTTTGAAGGAGAGAGATTAGACTCTTCGACCAATCGGTTTTATATCACTCGATTTGTTAAGATTTGTTCAGAACTGAATTTTGCTGTAGTTTTTCTTTCTTTCTTTCTTGTTACTGCAGGTGTACATGACTGCAGGGAAGTCCTTTGATATGGCAAAAAAATTGCAAAAGATTGAACAGAATGCCAACAATCACTACAGCGGCCCACTTATTGATTCAGAACTCTCTGAACTGGAGGACCAGGTTTCTTTGGCAGCCACTATAGTTCAGAGCACAGAAAGTGAGGTGAGCTACATTCCAAAAAAAAATCTATCTATCTATCTATCTATCTATCTATCTATCTATCTATCTATCTATCTATCTATCTATCTATCTATCTATCTATCTATCTATCTAGACTGTCTGTCTATTTATCTGTATGCAGATATTAATTAATTATTTATCTATCTATCAGGTCTCAGACATTGAGAACAAGATAGCTGCTCTAAGTGCTAAAGGATTATCAATTGATAAAGCCAAGAAAAAGGTGAACTGATAAAAAATAACCTTGGTAAAATTAAACTTTTAAACTAAATTTATTGCAGATTTGCAACTAATTAGATGTTTTTGTTAATATTTTATTTCAGGCTCTGAGTATACAGCAAAAAAGGAAGTTTTCCCAAGACATTCCTTCAAACAGAGTACACTTCTGAGTGTAAACAGGACATCGCTTTAACTTCTCTGTTGCTCTGCATTAATCAGCCCTTAATCCATCAGTAGCCTACATTTGCCTCTTATATCCATACATGCATTCAGTTTTGCAAATCATCAGAAGACAGAAGAGCCCTAAAGGATTAAACAGTATTTTTCCATATACAACATTTAATTGTGTGAATTATGTTGTTTCAGAATGCATGAGAATCATTATGTGTTTTTTTTTTTTTTTTTTCAGTGGTACAAACTGGATCACTTACTAGGAATAACATTTCTCTTATACACAAATGCAATTTAGACCACTGTCACTGAGGTTATCACATATTGCTAATGACATGCCCTATGTGAATGTGAATTACTCTGTAATGTCATGACTTATCTAATATCCATCTGATCTTGACTTGGCACTAGTCAACTTTGTGTCTCCTGTGTAAATAATCAGGTGACTTGATCAAACTCCGACTTTAACTAAAATCATTCTTAGTTAAATGAGGTAATGGTTCTAATGACAAAAGATGTCAAGTATCCATGCCAAGAAAAATAGGAATAATTGCTATTGCTTTTCCTTGCTGGCTTTGTTCCTCAAATTGCCTTTACAACTTTGAGATTTTAATAATAAATATTTTTTTCTTTATTGCATTATTGGTCTTTTTTTAGATGGGCCTACACTAAACCTGTCACTTATCTTTAAGTTATAAATGTTGATTTATTAGAAATGTAGGCTTAACCTGGAAAATTCTTTGTAAAATGGAACATGTTTATTTTGTTTTCCCTGCTTGAAGAAAAAAAAAAATTAAATCATGCTCAACTGGATTGCTGGTCTTATTGCCTGGTCATGGTCTGTTGACTAGTTTGGAAAGCATTTGGGCAAAACAACAGCTTTGCGACCATCTTAAAGCAGTTACGGCACTTCTAACAACAGCTTAGGGCAAATGTTTCTTTATGTTAAGCATGAAGAAAGCTATCTCATTCAAGTACTTTCACTAGCTACTATCCTGAGCGAAAGTTTAAGGCAGCAGACAAGGAAAAGTTCGTTTCATACTGACAGGCTTGATCAAAGAGTATAGAAGCCCAAGAGGCGAAACTCTGTTGTGTTATGGGTAACAGTCTGTAGATGGCGCTGCGGAGGCGCGTCCGCCATTATGGACTGAAAGCTGCTGAAATCGTTAGCGCCAGTCAATGGCAAAATCCATTTTAGCAGGTGTTTATAGTTCATGTGTGCACTTGCTAGATTGCACATCTTTTTTGTACCTTTCCGCCTGTAATAGGACATTCATAGATTTTTTTTCTTGCCATTTAAACGTTCACTGTGAGCACTTTCACTGAAGATGTTGAAAAAACAAGTTGTTAATATTTTTGTGATATTAATTCTATGTAAAATATTAACTGTCTTTAGAAATGTTCATTTATAATTTTATTTATTTATTTTTCCAAATCATATATATGGTGATGTTCACTAATTTGAACATTTCAATAAATATCTTATTACTTATATCTAATTACTGTGTGTCTGCCTATAGCCTATATTATTTCATGAATTTCTGTTAGTCATATAACAAGGAAAATGCATAATAAAACATAAATATTGATAGATTAAAGTTTTGCAGTAATTTTATAATTGTATCTTTGCAAACCGTAAGTGGTAGGCTAATGAAGCCGATTCGTAAAAATTACTATAGGAATCTTATAGTATTTTGGGACAAAATATTATAGTAATCTTATAGGAATACTATAATAATTTGGGACATACTACAGAAGTACGATAAGACTACTATATAAAAACTATAGCAGCTTAAAAATATTATAGAGGTATTACAGAACATCACAGACGTATGTTATGTTCTGTAATACCTCTATAATATCCTAGAGCCGCTATAGTATTTCTATAGTAGTCTTATAGTACTTCTATAGTAATATTTTGTCCCAAAATACTATTTTCCTAAGGGTAATTAGGCCATGTATAACCAACACATAGACGTATATTTTCTGTCATTTAACGTCATTTAACGTCGGTCATCCTCATTGATGTATTTTAAATTGTTTTCATATTTAGATATGACGGCCAGAAAAAATTAAGTTATGTTAAGTTTTTGTTATGTTAAGTTTTTCAGTGCGTTTTCCTTCAGTTTTCAGTCCATAATGGCGGCCGCGCCGTCACGTCATGGGGGCAACTGTTGCTATGGAGCGTTCTATTGAGTTTCGCCTCTTGGGCTTCTATACTCTTTGGCTTGATTACGAGCAGGGGATACTTGTTAAATGCCACCGAGCCAAAGCTTGACCCCATTATTGCATTCGCATCCACTTGGTGTCCATTGTTGAGGAGTGCGCTGCCCTCTAGTGGACATTTAAAGAAAGCTAACACTTTTATAGGTTTTTTTCAATCGCTTCGGCTCTATTCTCAAATTAGACCTTTTTTTTCTCTCAAAAAATAGGTTCAGATCTCTGAACAATTAATTTCTTGTTCACATCAGATTTGAATTTCTTATTGATTTAAGCAAAGCACATGCAATTTGTATATATGGAGTTTGCTGACAGCACGATCACCACCATTTTTGAACATGGAGGAGCATCACATCTCTGAACAGCACCAGTTACATCAGTACTGTATAAATACATTTGTATAAAATTTTTTTCTAGAAGTAAACTAGTAAACTAAAAATTGTCATGGAAGAGCAATAGGAAGATATCTAACTAAGAGGATATGTACTGTTAGTGAAAGACATAATAGAGTGTGTAAAAATGAACAAGCAACTGAGAATGTTCAGTTGACATGTAACCCATTGCTGCAAAAATAAATGAACTGTAAAAAATACAAATGTTAATTTTCTTTTTTGTGTACAGTGTTGACTTTTCCCAGTCATCTGAATCTGTATTTACACAGACAAAACTGACATTCTTGTACAGTATAGAAAGCAAAAAAAACAAAAAAAAAAAGAAAAAGTTTTGAAGTATGAATTAAATGTTTTGCGTGAGTTATGTTTTGCAGACATGCCACAGAGTTCTGATGTTCCAGCAAACAGTTTAGAGAATGTTAAAGGATTAGTTCACCCAAAATGAAAATTTCCTAATAATTTACTCACCCCAATGCCATCCAAGATATCCATGTCTTTCTTTCCTCAGTGGGAGAGAAATTATGTTTTTTGAGGAAAACGTTTCTGGATTTTTCTTCTAACAATGGACTTCATTGGTTACCATCGTTTTTAAGTCCAAATCAATGCAGTTTCAAAAGTCTTTGAAGTGTTTAAACGGGCTGTACGCGATCACAGCTGAATAAGAGGTTGTTATCTAGTGAAACGATAGGTCATTTTTATTTATAATTTATAGACTTTTTACCTTCAATAGATCGGATTGAGCTGATCAACAAACGGACAGGGAACTACACCATCACGTTGAAAGGTCACGCCGGCGCCGGCAGAAGTACCGCCCCACTGTTTACAATGCGACCGTACGTAGGAGGATAGTTCAAATAGTATTGTTTGCTATTATATATATATAGTAATAGTATTCAGTGAATATGAATAGTATATGAATAACATTCTGATGAATATGAATAGTAGTTCAAATAGTATTGCCGGCAGTTCAATACTATTTGAACTACTATTCATATTCATCAGAATGTTATTCATATACTATTCATATTCATTGGATACTATTACTATATATATAATAGCAATGCCATCCATTTGATGTAACTGTATCTTGCCCAAAATGAAAATGCATGCAATTCATAAAACTCATTTTGTGTCTTCTGGATATAGCGTGTAATGGAATTGGAAGCAAGTGAACCACCGCACAGCTTCATCTACATGGATGAGGCTGGCTTCAACCTAACGGAACGCAGGAGGCGTGGGCGAAATATCATCGGCCACAGAGCTACAGTTGTAGTGCCAGGCCAACGGGGTGGGAACATAACCATGGGTGCTGCTATCTCTGAGAATGGTGTGCTAACGCATATTCCCATTATTGGTCCATACAATACAGAGCGTCTTGTCACCTTTTTAGACCTCATCCCTGAACAAGAGAGGGGTCAGACTGGAGATGACCTGCCAAAG